>NW_025385024.1:0-7684 GCF_016433145.1 Gracilinanus agilis
ATATAATATATAGTGAATATATAATGGGTACATTATACAATAAAAATAAATTTAATAATAATAAATATATTAAAATATGGAGAGAGTTCACTAATTGTTGAGGGTTTCAGGACAGACTTTCTATAGAAGGTTATATATAACTCTGTCTTGAAGGAAGTGAAGTATTTTATTAGATGCAGGTAAGGAGGAAGTACATTCCAGACATGGGGTATGGCCAATGTCAATGCATGGGGATGGTAGATATAAAGTTAACCATAAGAAATAGAGAAAAGGCAACTTTGGCTAAATCATAGAAAGCATAAAAGGGAATGCTTACTCTGAGATGAGGATGGAAAGATAAGTAGGGGCCAGACTGTGAAAGTCTTTAAAAGCTAAATTGTTTATGTTTTGTTTGTTTTATCTTGGAGGCAAGGGGGAGTCACAACAATAGGGTGAAGTAGGTGGTATAAATATTGTTATCATTCCTATATAAAGATGAGGAAGGTAAAGTTCACATAGGGTTGCTTAAGGTCAACAAGCTTTTAAGTGGCAGGTCTAGAATTTGATCCCAGGTCTGCAGACTAGAGATGTCTACTTTTTTCACCACACCTTACTTCACCTTTATTTCTCTATTTATGTAGATCATGTCTACAAAGATAAATGTGTTCATGAAAAACTTAGCCACAGATGTTTTTAACTCTTCTATGTTGTGCATGGAAAAAATGCTGGAGAGAGCAGTAAGCATATTACTGTTGTTGGGTAAGAAGTGGTCCATTGATAACTAATTGCTAGATGAATTTTCAGGGGGAAAATGCATCTGAAGCAAATATTAAGTCATTTAACTAAGAAGAACAGGGAAGCCAAATGTCGCATCCATAGGTTCTAGTTAGGAATATAAAATTAAGAGTTTTGAAGGACTTCAGACACTGTGTAATCCAAATCACTCATTAAATAGATGAGAAAACAAAGGTGGGGAAATGACTTGTCCAAAGTCTCACAAGCATTAAATAACAGAAGATGGATTTGAAGCCAGGATCTCAGATTCAAAGTCTAGCACTCTTTTCACTGTATCATAGCTCCTGCTCTACCTATTCATTAACTGTGTCAGAGATACTGGTATGAGTATTTCAGTCAGTCAATAAACATTTATTAAGTACTTACTTGGTGCCAGGCATTGTGTTGTTGGAGATGAAAAAAAAAAAGCAAAAGATAGTCCCTGTCCTCTAGGACTTCATAATGTAATTGGGCAAATCAGCACATTGGGAAAAAATTCTAGAGGAGGGGAAAGAAAAGGGAGAGAGTGCCGGTTGAGTGCAAGGTAGTGGGCAATTCTAGGGGTAAAAAGTCCTGTAGCAGGGTAGGAAATTATGAGATGTCTAATAGGGAAGAGCTCTCAAATGTTTAGCCTCCACTGTCACCAAGCACAAGGCAGGAGGGACCCCAGGGATAGGGGACTACAAAAGAGGTGTGAGTTTCAGAATTGATGTGATCTTTAAAGATGAATATTGACCATGATGAAGTCCAGGAGAGGGGGGTGAGGGAGGAGTAGGAAATGAGACTCTTGCAGAAGGTCCCAGCTCCCATCCAAACCCTACCTACCTACTGGTGTCTTCTACAGCAGTTAGGCTATAACCTCTGAGGAGATATTCTAGAGATGGAAAATATGAAACCTGGGAATAAATTATAAAAACCTGAAATAGGGACAACATAGTTTATTATGGATATGTTACTAATGTTCAAATATTTATGTATTTCACAAATCAGTGTTTTCCTCAAAGTGGATTCCCTGATGCAAATTGCAAGGCACTCAAACTTTAACAGAAAATAGTCAAACCATGCATAATCTCTGTCTCCATTCTGCATACATGTTATTTGAGCAAAATCATTTACATGTTGTTTCTCCAGAGAATTCTTTGATAACAGAGACTTTCTTTTTTCCTTCCTTTGTAACCTTAACACTCAGCACAGTACCTGACACACCACAGGTACATAACAAATGTTTCTTGACTAATATATGGATATACATACTACATTCAGTTTATGGTGCAATTGAAATTATTTTCTCATTATCCTCTATTCAAATATTTGTTACATTTCTATTTTTAATGTGTATCTGAGAGTTAGTATGATCTAGGGAATAGAGAGGTGGCCTTGGAGCCAGGAAATGTAGGTTAAACAATTCATCTTGGCTATGTAACCTCTGGACATGTCAACTTCTCTGCACTTTAAGTGCCTTTAAGACCACTGTGATAAAGTTTAGGGTTATGTTTTTAATCTAGACCTGTGATTTCATTAGCATTGAAAATTTAGTTTATAGAAACTCTCCCCAAATTAAAAGGGTTTTTGTTGTTTTTCAGTCATTCCAGGCATGTCTGACTCTTCGTGACCCCATTTGGGGTTTTCCTGGCAAAGATACAAGATTTCCATGTAGACCTCATTTTACAGATGAGGGAATTGTATCAAAAAGTTTCAGTGACTTGCACAGCGTCACACAATTAGCAAGATTTGAACTTAGAAAGAAGAGTCTTCCTGACTCCAGGCTCTCTAACCACTGTACAACTTATTAGTCCCTGATAAAGGGCTACTTGCCTGCAGCTTTTATCATAAATTTAACATCTCCCTCTCCCTCTTACTTTCCCTCTAAATGAGCAATTTCCTGTAGCACCCAAAGGTTAAATGATTGTTTTATGAGCATCCAGCTATAGATATCAGGGACAGAACTTGAACTCAGCCAAGCTAAGGCCATCTCTTAGGTGGTTCCATGGATAGAATGCTGTACCTCAAGTCAGGATGAATTCAAATTGAATTCAAATCTGGCCTCAGACATTTATTAACTGTGTAACCATAGGCAAGTCACTTAATTTCTTCCTGCTTCAGTTTCCTTATCTGTAAAACAGAGCAATAAGAGTACCTATTGCTAAAGATTGCAGTGAGAATCAAATGAAATAATATTGTTAAAGTGTTTTCCAAACCATGAAACCCTATGTAAATGCTAGTTTTTATTATTTTGATTTATTATGCAACATTTCCTCTTGGGCAAAGAACAACAGCATAATAATTTAGGCTAAGGAAGAAAAAAGTAAGAGCATTAGACTACAAAAATATGAAAGCTGACGCTCAACCTGGGCTGTGGAAGGAGGGAGCTATATAATAAAGTCTTTGTTTTGTGACGTCAGGAAAGAAAGGACAAAGTGCTACAGGCACAAATTACTACCATAGAGGTTCTGGAAAAGGAGAGGTTTGGAAATCTTTATTGTAGCCTAATGTTCTGCCATCATCTCAGAAGACAATTGAGTTAGCCAGTTAATTGGATGGTCTGTGGCTAGGTATTTCACTAGCTAACTTTGATAGTCCTTGTGGTTATTTTTCAACTATATTTCATTCATATTGGTTATCTCACATCAGAAGTTTTGAGAGATTTTCAGACGTATCTACATTTCTGACCTTCAGGTGAAATCCAAACTCTTCAAATTTTGTGGATAAACCAGTCAGTCACAGATCTAAGACTTTATCCCTCTTCTCATTATTTTTCTCTTTCCTGTAACTTTCAGGAAAGAAACTAAAAATTCCAGAGTAGAGATGATTTTGTAAAATCCTATTCCTGGTTTACATTCTCAAGGCATGCTTTTTTAATCTATTACAGGATGTATTTCAAAATGTTACAGAAAATACTTCCCAAAAGTATGTCTGAGGTCCAACTATTCACAAATAATTACAAACAAATGAATTGTTTACTCAGCCCATTATGTTCAGATATTCAATTATGTTCTACTGTTCAGAGTTCTCTGTCCAACGAAGGCATTTGCTACTTGAGTCATGTCCTATACAAATAATAGGTTCTATATTGCAATGGAACACTTTTTCATATCAAAGAGTTTTAATAATTAAGTTCAGTTTTAGTGTTTTTGTGATTCTAAAAAGGTTCTATATAATAGGTTCAAATTGAAATTGAATCACTTTTCATGTAAAAATGTCTTAATAGCTCAAGTATTAAGTTTCAGCAATTATATAAGGAATATTAACTATAACAAATTGCCCCATAAGTTATCTCTTGTGATAGGTTCATTTCAGAGTTAGGAAGACCTTAAAGATTATTCAGTACAACCTGCTCATTTTAACTTGAACAAACAGAGCAAGAGAGATAAACTGACTAGCCCCAAATTAGACAACATGAGGTAACATAGACAGGATGAAAACAGAAGTCCTGTGACTCCAAATGTACTTTATTTGGCCACTGGGTGCATAGCTGCCTCTCTCTATTTGGTGTTTCTCTAGCTGAGCTACCCTGTAGTCAAGGTTACCAGAGTAATACTGCTGTCTAGTCTAAGTGGATCCCACAATGGAGATTTGCAAAGAAGATGAAGGACAATGGGATCATAGATCTAATACAATATGAAATCTCAGAAATCACCTTTTCCAAACTGCTCATTTTAGAGATGAGAGTTCTAACTATGGAAGCTAAATGATGTGTCAAAGATCACACAGATATTGCTTATCAAAGGTAGAATTTGAAATGAGATGCTTTGATAGCAGAGCTAGTATTCTCTATCATGCTGCCCCTTCCTACTGGTAGCAAGTATCATTAATCCAGAAGAGATGCTCTAGGGCAGTGATTCCCAAAGTGGGCGATACCTTTCCCTGGTGGGTGCTACAGTGATTGGGGTGGGGTGATAGCCACAGGTGCATTTATATTTCCTATTAATTGCTATTAAAATAAAAAAAATTAATTTCCAGGGGGCTAAGTAATATTTTTTCTGGAAAGGGGGCGGTAGGCCAAAAAAGTTTGGGAACCACTGCTGTAGGACAATATATTACATGGTTAATGGAAAAAGGCAATGAGATTATGATCATAAGTATATTTGACATTTCAACAGAAAATAAAATAAAAAGCTTGAGCAGAATTTAATATGCTTCAGGTGATATAAAAAAGATGAAGTGGCAATCTTGATACTAAAAAAAAGCAAAAGCAAAGATATTTAATTAAAAGAGAGAAACAATATTTCGCTCAAAGGTACCATAGACAATAAAGTAATCTAAAAAATTACAGCAAGTCCATTTTTCTCAAATATATAGAAAAATGAATCTAATTAATAATAAAAAAGAGCCATTCCCCAATGGATAAATGGTGAAAGGAAATGAACAGTTTTCAGAAGTAAGCAAAAGCTATCTATAGTCATTTGGATTCTGAGGTACTACTTCATAACTGTCAGAAATAACAATGCTAGATGGGATGAGGGGGGGATAAAGATACACAAATAAGTTAGTAGTGGAGTAGAGGATTGATCCAACCATTCTGGAGAACAATCTGGAACTAGGTACAGCTGACTATTAAACTTGGCATACTCTTTGACTCAAGCATACACTACTAAGCCTGTATCCCCAAAAGATCAAAGAAAAAAAAACATCTACAAGTACAAGTATATTTATATCAGCTTCTTTGTGGTAGCAAAGAACTGGAAACTCAGGGGATGCTCATTAATTGGGGAATGGCTGAAAAAGGTGGGGCATATGATTATTATGGATTACTAATGGATGATATGAAATGATGAGGGGAGAAACAGATTGCAAGGCCTACATAAACTGATGCAAAATCAGAAGAAATGGGAGGTCATTGTGCACAGTAAGTGCAAAATTATAATGATGATTGGTTGTGAAAGACCTGGCTATTCTGATCAATACAATAATCCAAGACAATTTTAAAGGATTATTGATGAAAAAATGTTTTCTACTACCAAAGGGAGAACTGATGAACTCTAAGTGCAAACAAATATACTTTTCTAAATTTGTTTATTTTTTTTTTGCAATATGGCTGATATGAAAATATCTTTTACATGATTTCACATGAACAAATGATATATCATTTGCCCTTTCAGGACAGTTGTACAAGGAAGGGAGAAAACTTGGAACTCAAAATTTAAAAAGAATGTTAAAAATAATTAAAATATTTTTTATAAAAATCATCCTCACAAGATAATCATAATAGTTTCATAAAGAAGACTACTCCATCTTTGTCTGTCTTCTCTAAATTTTCTTATGAAAGAAAAACAATCTTTTCACCTTTCAAGTCATCACTCTAAACAATCTCTTTCAAGAGTCATTCATCATAAAAAATGTTTGTTTCTTTATATGTTTCTTCTTTCTCTTTCTTCTCTATAGTTTCTCTTAAATCACCTTTATTATATTTCTCATAGCAGTGTCTTCAAAAATTTGTAGTCACAAATGCCAAATCCTAAAATTTCCATTTGTTTTTTAATGCTTTGGTAACCATAACTACAGCCCCTATAGGAGAGGCTTAAAAATCATATTAATATATTTCACAATTCTAGGATTCATCATCACTTGACCATATTCTTTCATACTTTTTTTTTTGGCCAAGGATCCAAGCCTAAATTCTTGGAAGCTCCTTCCGACCTCTGAAGTCCTGAGGTACTTTTTTTTAAATTTTTTAATTTTTTTATTTTTTAAACCCTTACCTTCCGTCTTAAAGTCAATACTGTGTATTGGTTCCAAGGCAGAAGAGTGGTAAGGGTAGGCAATGGGGGTCAAGTGACTTGCCCAGGGTCACACAGCTGGGAAGTGTCTGAGACCAGATTTGAACCTAGGACCTCCCGTCTCTAGGCCTGGCTCTCAATCCACTGAGCTACCCAGCTGCCCCCTCCTGAGGTACTTTTGACTGGTTGCCTAGTATTTGACTCATTCTACTGACTTGATCTCTAGCTCTTTTCCTAGATTCCAACTATTCCCATGGAATCACTATGGCTTTATCTTGATTGCTAGCTTCCATGTGTCTCTTGATACAGATTATTCCCTTTTAATTATCCCTTATTTGTCTCTTCTAAGTCTCTCATCTACCACCACCCTCATTTGGAAATAAATAAATCAGGGGTGCAATAGAAGTAATGAATGTAATGGGTTGCAAAAAGAGTGTTAGAATGTAAGCACTTTTTTTCTGAAGTATAAGCAGGTATTTCAATGATTAAATATAAATTATACAGTTAATTTATGTCTCCTGCAATGTATAATGAAAAATATCATGACATTTGGAGTCAGAGGACCCAAATTTCTACTGTACTATATGTTAAATTACCTTGGACAAATGGCTTCTTGTCTCTGTCTGACGCACAATGTCTGATGTAGTAATTCTGAAGAGGCAGTATGTTGTAGTAGACATAGAATTTGTCTAAGAACCAAGAAGATCCAAATTCAAATTCCATATCTGAATCATGCTGGCCATGTGACTCTGAACTTGCCACTTTACCTTACCAACATGTCACTTTACCTTACAATGCTCTGGGCACCTTTATAAGAAGATAGGTTAGAGATAAGATTCCATCCTGCATTGTAGAAGGATTTTTCTCATTCAGCAAATTCTCAATATTGTAGCTATCACAGATCCAATTTATCTACATACCCCAGCCTTGCTTGGAAATAATTTGACTAGATTACATGATTCAAACCAAATGAAACTTGTGTTTATCAATGAATTTCAGTTCTTCCATAACAATTTATTGGAATAATTATTTATTTACATGAATAAATATCTTTCAGTTGTTGGCAAGAAATCTAATCCATTACAAGTTACAGAGTTCCAATTGTATCACTTCTAGATTTGTCTAAAGTCTTTTACTTTTACATGCTACTTCACCACAAATAATAGTATGAGATATTACATATATTATATTATTAATGTAATGTAATGTAATAT
>NW_025385025.1:0-5821 GCF_016433145.1 Gracilinanus agilis
ATATTAATATTACATTATTACAATAGAATATTAATATTTTATTTATTTTGAAAGAAAATATATGAGAGAACTTGGATTTTCCATAAATTGGAATTCTAATTTTAATTTAGAATTTCATAGTTTTGTAGCTCAAAAGATTATACAGTTAACTCATGACTTATTTCCTTTTTTTCTATTGTCTTTCTATTTTTATACTGTATATATTTCAATAAGATGTTAAGGGAGAGGGACTACCAAAAGGCTGTATTTTTCAAGTTTAAATAGTCAGTAAAACAGTAGCAAAGAGAGCAATAAGAGAGCAAAATGGAAGAATAAAGGAGTGGCTATTTTAAAGTATTTTAACCCTCTGATGTTGGGTTAGGCTTTTTCATTGTGAATTCCATTCCTGTCAAAACATAACCATCTGGGATACCCCACATTTTAGGGTCAAAAACATTGTAAAATTTTCAGTTGGCAAGCATATTATTAGTTAGTCGAAGAGGTCAGTGAGATACCCTATGAGGAAGATAAATCAACACCAGCTTACCTAGTCTTTATCTTAGACAACCTGGTTGCCAGATTTCCTTTAATTGAATCTTTTTTGGAGATAGATTTCTAGACCTTAAACAAAATGATGAAATCAGTAACATTTATCTTCTTGGTCCCTGGCCTTTCCTACCAGTCCCCAGTCTCGAACATTTCCCATAATGTCTCCTATCTGCCCCTTTCCTCTGACACAGTTGTTCCCTTTCACTTTTTCGTTTTTGAATCCACTGTCCTCTCATAGTCTTTTCCCCAACCTAACCAAGTTGGTTATTGACACTAAATTTTTATTTAAATTTCATGGCTGTGATAGCTCTGCTGTCTAAGGTATTTATATTTTAAGCCTTATGCATAATTGTGTAGTAGAAGGCTTTATTTCTTGCTAAAGAAATATCAACCATTGGACAATGGGTGGGGAAAACTATCCTTGGCGTGTGTAAATAGTTCATTGTATCTTCCCCCAAATCATAGTTTGTTGGGTCCTGCCTTGTCTACTTAAATATGTGGCCAGTAATGGACATTTAACCAATAACCACTTATTAAGCACCTACTGTGGACAAAGCACTGTGCTAGAATTTGAACGAGATAAAGGTGTTGAGAAGGCTTAGTCTCCACTCTAAAAGAGTTGACAATTGAAAAGGCACTGGTGTCAGACTCAAACAGAAATGAATCCTTGCAATCAGCATTTTGACTTAGAAAACCACAAATGAACATTACCTATGTTACATTTTATTTTTACTTACTTTGTTTAAATATTTCTCATTACATTTAAATCTGGTCCAGGTCCCACAGGGAGTTTTGTCCCAGACAGCTGCATGCCAAGCTAGTTTGACACCTCTCTTTAAGAGTCAGCCTCAAAGCTAGGAAGACCTGGAAGAGATCAGGGTGTTTTTTTGTTTGTTTGTTTTTGTTTTTGGTGTGTTGGGAGGGAGGAAAGAGGTGATCGATCAGTTTTACTAGAATGTAAAACGTGTGGAAGTGAGCAATTTGCATTAACTCTGGGTAGGTAGTAGGTTAGTACCAGATTTTGAAGACCATTCAATATTGGGCAAAATAGCTTGATGAAAAGCCACTGGAGATTTTTTGAGCAAAAGAGTGGTATGGCTAGATCTTTGTATAATACAGTTATCTTGATCACAAAATGAAAGATGGAGAGAGTGTGTGTGTGTGTGTGTGTGTGTGTGTGTGTGTGTGTGTGTGTAAGGGATGTTAGCAGCAGCAGAAAGTAATGGATAGTGAAGACTTGTTATGATCCTATTAAAATAGTTCAGCTGAGTGGTGATGAAAGCTCAGTGAATTAGCCATCTAGCTGCCCTAACGAGTTACTTTTTTTTTTTAATTTTAAACCCTTAACTTCTGTGTATTGACTTATAGGTGGAAGATTGGTAAGGGTAGGCAATGGGGGTCAAGTGACTTGCCCAGGGTCACACAGCTGGGAAGTGTCTGAGGCCGGATTTGAACCTAGGACCTCCTGTCTCTAGGCCTGGCTCTCAATCCACTGAGCTACCCAGCTGCCCACGAGTTACTTTTTAAATTCAATTTGCCATCAGAAATTGTGATTTTAAAAGCAGGAATTTTAAAGGAAAAGAGAATGAACTTGGTTTTAGACAATTGATTTAGAGTTTAAGGAAAGTTGGAGACTGTCTAATTCAACCCTCATGTTGAGTTTGAAGGGCTTGGTGAGACATTTGTTTATTTATTAAAATATATTTTTACTGACATCTTTTACACATACAATGTTTTTTTTAAATTATTAGTTATTTTAACATTCGTTAAACATTTTTTGAGTTCCAAAATTTATCTTCCCCTCAAGTCCTTCCCCCACCCATACGAGAAGACAAGCAATCTGCTATTAATTATCCCTGTGAAATCATGCAGAACATATTTTCATATTATCCATGTTGCAAGATATATAAAGAAAGTGAAAAAAATTATACTTCAATATGCAGTCAGGGTTCGTCAGTTCTCTCTCTCTTGAAGTATACCATATTTTTCATCAGAAATGGATATAATTTTATTAGTGGAAATGATATTAAAGAAATATTTACCAAGCTTGTATATTAGAGCAAATTGTTACAAAATTCCACCCCTCCTCTCCACTGCAGCCAAATACCTGTGTCATACTCTTCCTACAGGGAATACTACCCTTGTGGGCAGATCCCCTTGTTGTTTGGCTTGGAGTTTGCCACTCAAAATTGGATATCAAATAACAAAAATGCCAATTCTCACCTCTTCTTGGTGCAGTGCTCTGGTTTCTATCTCCCCTTAGGCACTAGAATGCTTCTGGGTGAATGCTCTTATCCCCACCCTGTTCTTAATGTCTTTGGACCACTCCATCTCCCTATGCTGATTTAGGCTGGACAAATGACTCATGGAGACTTTTTCTGAATTTCCCCAAGAGAATTCTGTCTGGTGCATTTTCTAGATCTGTTTAGAGTTCAAATATGGCCTCATACATTTACTGTGTGACCTTGGGCAAATCATTTAACCTCTGTCTCAGTTTCCTCAAATGTAAAATGAGGATAATAACAACATCTACTTCACAGGGTTGTTTTGAGGGTCACATGAGATAATATTTATAAAAACTGCTTACCACAGTCTCTGGCATACAGAAGGCACTATATAAATGCTTAACATCCTGCTTTGTGATCTTGACCATATTCTTTTAACTCTAGCATCAATGTTCATTAATAACCTACTATATGCACAGTCCCAGGGTATTCAGTGAGGAGATACACATTTATCTGGCCCTACCTACACTTTCAGCCCCCACTTATACTGGCAGATAGAGTCCCCAGAGCTTCCCTGCTGCTTCCCCCCTTAGGACTCTAAGGGACCTAGAGGGGTTGCAGTTATCTTTCTAATTCTATAACTCCTGAATCTCCACAGATGTGCTTGCTTATTAGTTGATTAGCCAAATAGATTTA
Source organism: Gracilinanus agilis (assembly GCF_016433145.1). Lineage (NCBI taxonomy): Eukaryota > Metazoa > Chordata > Mammalia > Didelphimorphia > Didelphidae > Gracilinanus > Gracilinanus agilis. The sequence goes on from NW_025385025.1 coordinate 3,450, forward strand.
ATTAGCTTTTAGAAAGGCGTATCTGTACAGCTGGTAGAGTAAGGGTGAATGTTACAAAATATTCTCCCTCCAAAAGTCTATGACATATTCTCCACAAGTAAATGCAGATTTTTTGGGGAGATTTTGAGTATAGGGGACATTGGGTTCAAGTTTAGAGAGGAACTCAAAGCTCGTGATTGCAGGGAGTTTTTTCTACCTCTTGTGGGGTACTTATGAAGTTATCCTGAGCTACAATGTGGTTTTTCTTTAGGGGTATCTTGAGCCTGAATTCAGTGTGTCTAGATTGTCCTCAAGTCACAAATACTTCTGTCAGTCACTGCTGTTCTAGGGACATTGCTAAGGTGCTGAATTCTCTGACCCTTTATAGTTCCCAAGATGCTACTCTGATCAAGGGATTCAGAAGGGTGATACCTCACTTAATATACCTGGGCTTAAGTTTCTTTATTTGTAAAATGACTGGGCTGGACTAGATGACCCTGATGTTTATTTCAATTGCTAAATCTGGGGGTATATGATGTGTTCAGGGAGGACTAGCACCTCTAGTGAGAGTCCTTTTTAGGGCTACTCATCTATCTTTGATGTCCATCTCTTGTTCAACTCTCACCTGTGGGTCCGATATAGCATGCACAGTGGTCTCATCCCAGTAAAACCATCTGAGCAGACAACCTGAGCCAGATTGAGAGTAATCAACAGGTCTCAAATCCATTGGTGAATTGGGTGGATATCTAACTCGAGTGTGTGAAGACTCCTTTCTGCAGAATTGATGGATAAGAACAATTTGTTCCACTAGCCATAAAGGAAGCTGAAGCAGGTGCTGCAGAATGCCTAGAACTTAAACAAACATGGAAGATACCAAGGTCATCCATTGCATCCTGGACCATTGAAAGTAGCCCTATCTTTTGTCCTGCCACTAAACTTCAATGATTCTGGAAGAGAGTGATGATGATGTCCTTGACCCTCTCTGCCTCTCGTAGATCCACTTCATGTGCAAACCAAAACATCACCAGGTTATGCTATTGGTCCTCTTAAAAAAAAAGATGAATAGCCACAAATGATCCTAGGATCAGTTTCATGGATAAGAAAGATCAATCTGGCAACAATGTAAAGGACAGAGAGGAGGAATGGGAGAGTAAAGATGGAAAGATCAGATGTGAAGCTATTATAATAATTCAGGAAGATGATAATGAGGGTCTAGTATGGATGGGGTGGACACTGTCTAGTAGGAACAACAGGATCTGAAAACTAATTGATTATGAGCTGATAAAAGGAAAAATCATTTAAAGGGTGATATTTGATTCTGTTATCTCTGCAAGAGAGAAGCAAAAAAGGGGATCATATCTAGAGGCAAGATACCAAAATTTGATTTAAGACATGTTGAATTGAGTCATTGTTAGCACTTTCAGATTGAGACTCCTTGTAGGACTGGGAGATGTGGGTCTAAAGCTTGGGAGAAAAGTCAGCTGTATATTTAAGGGTCATCATTTGTAGAGGGTAGTTGACGTCAAAGAATGAGCAAACTTTCCAATAATCTAGAAGAGAAGATAATCAGAAATGTTATCAGAAAATTATGATAATGGGCCAGGAAGGAGGCAAAAGAGACAGATAAGTAGGAAGAGAATGGGGGAGGGGAAGAGTATACTTTCTCAGGAATGGAAGGTAGAGAGTGTATGCAGGAGAGAATATCAAAGTTAAAAGAGATAGAGAAGTCAAAGATGAAGACAGAGAGTCATTAGATTTGTTTATAAGTAGGTTATTGTTGACCTTTGAGGGAGTAGTTTCAGAAGAATGGTGAATGTCTGATGTTAAAGGGCTGTATTGGTAAGGAAATAAATGAATTGGGTGTGGATCATTTTTTCACAAAGTTTGATGGGGAAAAAGGAGAGATGGATAATAATAGTTCTATGGAATAGGAGAATGAAGGGAAGGGTTTTTTTTGAGCATTGTGGAAACCTAGCACTATGGAAGTGTGCTTGGAAAAAAATAATGGAAAAGGAGATATTGAAGAAATGAGAGAGACAGAGAGAGAGAGAGACAGATGGTTGATGAACCAAGGTCTTGAAGGAGTTGGGAAAAGGAATTAGCCATCTTTAACTTCACATGTATATATAAAAATAATGCAATAAATATAATTTTGTGTTCTGAGACAGAAGCTGAGGAAGGAAGGTACTAGGTGAAGGCATTGAATTCAAGTCATTCAGCCCACCACAAATTCTCTTCTTTGCTCACTATGAACCAGACACTGTGTTAAGTGCTGTGATACAAAGAAAGAAAACAACACAGCTCCTTTCTTCAAAGAGTTCACATTCAAATGAGAAAAATAGAGCACCACAAAATTAACTAGGTAAATGCAAGACATATATATATATATATAT
>NW_025385026.1:0-2587 GCF_016433145.1 Gracilinanus agilis
AGAGAGAGAGAGAGAGAGAGAGAGAGAGAGAGGAAAAAAGAGAAAGGAAGGGAGGGAGAGAGGGAGATGGATAGATGGGTAGAATGCTGGGCTTAAGCAGAAAGCCTCAGGTTCAAATACCCTTTCTGATATTTGCCAGCTGAAAGACAGGAAAGTCTATTCCACCTTCATGAGCCTGAGGCAACTCCCTAGGATTTATTGGTTCTGCCACTTTGTGTTGGGAAATCCCTAGAGGAGTTAACCTCTGCAGAGCAAACCCTGTATGACCTGAGGCATTCAGATGTTAGATCAATGAATCAATCATAGTATTTATTAAGTGTCCAGGCCTGAAGATTCATGTAAAAAGAATAGTTATCCCTTCTCCCAAGGAGTTTACATTCTAATGGAAGAGACGAGTACATAAAAATATAGAGAAGATGAATATAAAATTGCAAGAGAGAGAAATAGGGTGAGGAGTGGCTATTAAGGACTTTAGAAGCTAAACAGGGGAGTTTTCCTTTGATCCCTGAAGGCAATAGTCAGTTGAGTTGGTTGAATATAGGAATCACATGTTGTTGTTCATTCATTTCAATCATTTCTGATTCTTTGTGACCTTGACAAAGATACTAGAGTATTTACCATTTTCTTCTTCAGCTCATTATACAGATAAGGAAATTGAGGCAAATGGAATTAAGTGACTTGCCCAGAATCACACAGCTAGTGTCAGAGGCCAGATTTTAACATAAGAGAAATTTTCTTGATTCCAAGTCTGGCACTCTAACCACTGCACCACATAGCTGCCCTATCTATATTGGTTGATATATAGATAGAAAAAGGCAGATAGACGGATGGGCGGTTGGACAGATGGATGGATGGATGGATGGATGGGAGACAGACAGACAGACAGACAGATGGATAGAAGAATAGATAGCTAGGCAGATAGATAGATGGATGGATGGATGGATAGATAGAAGGATAGATAGATGGATGGTTAGATAAAGAGATAGATGGAGAGAGAGAATAGAAGGATAGATAGATACATGAATGGATAGATAAAAGGATAGAGAAAGAGAGGGGGGAATAGATAGATGGATGAATGGATGGATGGATATATAGATACACACAAGCCTTCATTGTTCCAGAAAGGTCGTAGCAATCAAACACTTTACCCATCCCCTTCCCTTGTCTTTTCTGAAGCATTCTTAAGACTTCTCCAGGCCTCAGAGTAAGGTAAAGAGATCTATACCATGCATGTACATATATTATTCTATATTATAATCAGTAATGGCAGAGAAAAGAAATGGGAATGGGAGAAAGAACAGAAGGCATGTCAGAAAGTCAGAGAAATTCAGGAGAAAGGAGAAAGGTATGTGTATGTACATATGTGTATCTATATTCACACACATGTAGAACAGATGGGGGTTCTTTAATGTATATGTATACCAGGGATGTCACATATGCATTACGTGTGTGTGTTTATACCCCTATTATAGACATGTATACACGGTGCTATCCATATATATTGAATACAAACCATTTAAGTGGTTGCTTAGGCCCTGCACTTTGTTGGGGTTTTTTGTTTGTTTGTTGTTGCTGTTTTTTAAACCCTTAACTTCTGTGTATTGACTTATAGGTGGAAGATTGGTAAGGGTGGGCAATGGGGGTCAAGTGACTTGCCCAGGGTCACACAACTGGGAAGTGTAGGCCCTGCACTTTGAAGAGATGGGGCACCAAGCTTCTGGCCAGTAGCCAGTGGATCAGATTGTTAGCTAGAAAGGAAGCAAACAATCTTAGACTAAGTCTGAGGATGCATTAATAGCACAAGATGATCCCCTGAACGATTCTCGCCATGACCACCAAGATCAAAGGCAGAAATGGAAGCGGCTTCCCTCTCTATTACTCAGATCTCCCCAGGTTGCTCCTTGAAAGATTTTGTGGCATATTTTCCCCTTTTGAGGCCTCCTGAATTTCACTTGAGGCTGATTTCACCAGGATTAAAATATCAGGAGGAGGTCAGAAGAGAAGGAGGAAAGGAAGAGACATTGCGGCTCTGTCTTTCCCATAGTTCTATCCCACTAGACAAGCCTTGTTTCTTCAAATTTGTTGTATTAATGGAATTGGTTTGATGTCTCATTGTCTTCCCCTCCCCTCCTCTAACCTTCTCCTCTTTCTAGCTTCCCTTTTACTATTAAAGCCATCAGTATCCCCCAGTCCCTCAGATTTCTCACTCACTCCACATACCCATTTTCCTGACCAATTTTGTCATCTCTAGGTTTACAGCATGCTCAGTGTACATCTCCTTCTCTCTACTCCCTTGGCCACCATATAGCTACAGACCCTCATTACCTTTTGCATGAATTATTACTGTAGCCTTCTGGTTGGTATACATGCCTCCAACCCATCTTCACCTACCAAGATGACTTTACTTAAGTCTGAGTCTAAGCATTCACACTCACCATCCCCCACAGTACCCCTCTGCTGAGAAAACTTCAGTGGCTCCCTATAAATTCCATGATCAAATACGAAATCCTCTGTTTGGCTTTTTAAAGCCCTCCCCAATTCCCAAACTGGCTTCTTCCTTCCTTCCTTCCTTCCTTCCTTCCTTCCT
>NW_025385027.1:0-7742 GCF_016433145.1 Gracilinanus agilis
TATATATATATATATATAATGCTTTAAGGTTTACAAAGCACTTTTAAAAAGATAGAATCTTCATGAAACCTTGGGAGATAGGTGCTATTACTTTCCCCATTTTATAGATGAGGAAACAGAGGCAGACGAGAGTTTAAGTGAACTTGTCCAAGGACACCCAGCTAAGTATCTGAGATTGGATTTGACAATGGGTCTTCCTGACTCTACATCTAAAACTCCATCTCTTATTCCCTGTTTCTCAGAACTTAGAACTTTTGAATTCGGAAACAGGAAGGCATTGTGGTAAAGTGGAAAAAATGCTGGAATTGGGGCAAGAGGACCTGGGTTCAAATTTTATAACCTCTGTGATTTGGGAAAACCACAACCATTTTGGGCCTTAGTTTCCTTACTTTTAATATTAGGGGTTTGAACTAGGTAATATTAAAAGTTTCTTCTAATTCTCTATTTTTGATTCTGAGATTTTATGAAATTATTTGACCACTATAGTAGTACTTGAAAATAATTTTTATTTAAAAGCCTCCCAAGAGCAGAATTGGGATATTTTGGATTTAGGGAAGTATTTCAAAACTTTATCAAGTTTTTAGAATAATACAAAATTTTCAGAATCACAGTGTGATACCTAAAGTATTAAGGACTTGGCTACCAACATAACCCTTTTTCCTCCGCTAATGACTGTAAACTCTTGTCTGTTTGCAAACATTAGATTAGACTGGTAGAGCTAGAAATGATCTGATAAATAATCCAGTACAGTTGTCTCATTAAAAAATGAGTTAGTTCCTCTCCTTCCCACTCCCCCAGATCCATATAAAAACAAACAACAACAAATCTTTGTAACTAATATAGTCAATTCCCGTATTGGCTCTGTGAAAAAAAATCTCATTCTGCATCCTGAATCCATCATCTCTCTCAGTAAGTGGAGAGTATGCTTCATCACTGGTTTTCTGGAATTGTAGGTGATCTTTGCCTTGACCAGAATTCTTAAGTCTCACCAGAGATATTTGTCTTTACCATGCTACTATTTTATCAGTTGTTATCCTGGTTCTGCTCACTTTAGTTTGTGTTAGTTTATATAGGTCTTCCAAGATTTCTCTGAAACCATCACTTTCATTATTACATTACATGCAATAGAATGCTATGGCACAATAGTATTCTATTACATTTATGTACCACAATTTGTTCAGATATTCACTGATCAGTTGGAAATACCTTAGTTTCTAGTTCTTCACTACTGCAATAGGAGTTGCTATAAGTATATATTTTTATACAAATAATTCATTTTCTCCTTTTTAAAAATCTTATTTCATCTCCTTATTTAATAGATAAAGAAATTGGAGCCCAAAGAGGTTACACAATGTGTCCAAGCTTAAGAAGTGAGTTAGAGGTATTGCCAGAATTTCTTTCATGAAAAGAACCTCTTTTTTTTTTTAATGGAAGGCAATGGAAAAATAGGTTTGTTTCTTCCTCCAAGTAGAGGAAATTCTGCCCTGTAGTTTAGAGAATAGCTCTGCCACATTTCTTTTAGTAAGAAAATGTTTCTTTTAGGAAACCAAAGAAACATATAGAAAATTTCTTTGTCTGGACCCTATGTGATGCAAATATCTTTTTATTCATTTTTTCCTCATTTATAGTTGTGAGACTTTAGAGCTGGCACTGGAAAGTAGTTTGGAATATTGACAGTTGAAGGTGGAAATGATGTTAGAAGCCATTTAGTCCCATCTTTTCATTTCACAGTGAAGGAAAGTAGAACTTAGAGAGATTAAGGGACTTGCCCAAGTTGAGAGACTGAGACAGTGATAGCTCCAGGCTCTGGGCTCAGGTCTAGTATGTTTGGCACCATATGTACCATCCTGCTTTCATTGTTAGAATTCCCGAGTTGTTACACTTCTAAGGGAATTCATAAGACTCACCCTTCCTCCATATTGAAAAGATAATAATGAAATAGCTTCACATAAAATAGGTACATAATATCTTATATTTTTCACTGGTGAAAATACTGATTTATTTATTTCTGTGCTCAGAGATGTGGATACTAGCTGTGTGACCCTGGACAAGTCGCTTAACCCTGTTTGCTTCAGCTTCTTTATCTGCAAAATGAGCCAGAGAAGAAAATAGCAAGTCACTGTGGTATCTTTGCCAAGAAGAGCCCACATGGGATCAGGAAGAAGACTGAAAGAGACTGAACAACAACAAAAGTATACAGAGATGCAGAAAGAAATTTGTAGAAAAAACAATTCAAGTAGAAGAGATGTCAAGTGTTGGGTAGGGAGCACCTAGCTTCAGTGTTGTAGTATGGTGAGAGGACAAACTTAAACTTGGAGTCAGAAGCTTTGGGTTCCCCTTGGGTCAGTCTCTTCCCTTTTCTGTGTCGGTTTTTTTCACTTGCCAAAAAGGGGTTGAAGAGAACTGCATTACATCCCTTAATGAAATACTATGGGAATAAGAGAATATAATGAATGTTAAAGCTTAATGACTTAAAACTTAACATAATATCCCCCTTGACCCATGTGACCAAGCAGCTGTTTTTCTTCTGTGTTTCTGCTCCCACAGTTCTTTCTCTGGATGTGGATAGTGTTCTTTCTCATGAGTCCCTCAGAATTGTCCTGGATTATTGCATTGTTGCTAGTAGAGAAGTTCATTACATTCGATTTTACCTCAGTGTATCAGCCTCTGTGTATAATGTTCTGGTTCTACTTCTTTCACTCTGCATCAATTCCTGGAGGTCTTTTCATCACATAGAATTCTTCCAGTTCATTATTCCTTTGAGCACAATAGAATTCTATCACCAACAGATACCACAATTTGTTCAGCCATTCCCCAATTGAAGGGCATCTCTTCATTTTCCAATTTTTTGCCACTATGAAGAGCATGGATATAAATATTGTTGTACAAGTCTTTTTCCTTATTATCTCTTTGGGATATAAACCCAGCAGTGGTATGGCTGGATCAAAAAAGCCCCCTGTTTAAATCTTGGATTCTCTTCTATTACCTACAGAAAAAATATCTACTGGATTTGTCAGGAGAGTTCCATGGTCAGCTAGATAAATTTCCAGGGTGATGAGCCTTGGTTTGGGACTTAGGTTGAATGCTTCAATGGAGGATGTGCCTGTGTCCATTTACTACCTCTTAGAGAGGATTGAGAGATATCTACTTAATTAAACCTCACTGAGGAGGAGGAAGAGGTCTCTTTAACTCTCATTGATTGGCTGTGAGTTGAAGTCGTCACTTGGTCAATCAGGGATTTATTAATTGTATACTATTGCTAGCTAAAGAGCTAGGCACTAGATATATAGAACAAATATGAAATAGTTTCTGCCTTCTAGGAGTTTATATTCTATCAGGATAAACAGCATGTTCCAAAATACATATGTTTGTTGGTATGGGTGAAGGCTCACCAGCAAAGTTAAACATAGAAGGTCCAGGCTGCATGATTAAATTAATCAAAGGCATAAATTAACTGTAAACATGTCTTTGTCCAGTTTGGGAGGAACAAAGAACATGAATTAACCTTTTGCTAAATGTGTTCTCTACCTCTCTAATCTCTCTGCCTTACTACTTTTGTCCTTTAGCCCACTTTCCCCAGGGACTTCTATATAGTTGTGGGAGAGTGAGTTGCAGATTTTTTTGTGGGATGCTTGCTTTGTATCAACTCTTCTCAATTTTCCACCCTAGTAAATATGCTTTCCTAAACTGAATTAGGTGGAGGATTATGAGTGATGTTGTTAGGAGAGAGCTTTATCTTCTTCAGGGAGAACTGAAGTTTAGAAACTTGAGGGAAGTAGTCAGTCCTCCTCCATGGACCCAATCTGACTACTGGAGAAGGAGTTGGGGAAGTAGGCCTATAGAAGGTGCTATATCTATGAAAAAGTAGTACATTCAAAATAAATACCAGAGTTTTTAAAAAAATTAAAGTAGTCAGAGGGAATTAGGAATCATCTCATGTAGGATATTTGTTGACTTTCATTGTTAAAGTAAGTTAGCTCACCAGGCATTCCCTATCCCAATGAAGCCAGTGGTCACTTTCTCTAAATAAATACCAGTAGCTTGATTTAGTTAAGCATGAACCTAAGACTCAATAGACCTTAGTTTGAATCTCAGATCTACTGGCTAAGTTAATTCACATCTCTGACTCTTCCAGTTTCATCCTCTATAAAATGAATATAACAGTACTTATCCTGTCTATCTCTATGTCTTATTAAGAAGCAACTTTTAAAATTTTTTATTGCCATGCAAAACACACTTCCATACTGGTCATTATTATAAGAGCAAAGTCATATATAACCAATACCCCAAAATAAAATGGAAGATATATTGTTGTGAAAGATGACTCTCATGGTTCTTTCTCTTGAGGTGGTTAGCATTCCCCATCATGAGTCTTTTAGGATTGTCCCAGATCAGTACATTGCTGAGAGTAGTCAAGTTTTCGCAGATAATCATCATACAATATTACTGTTTTCATGTACAATGTTCTTCCAGTTCTGCTTATTTCATTCTGCATCGGTTCCTGTAGATCTTTCCAGCTTTTTCTGAAATCATCTTGTTTATCATTTCTTATACACATTAGTATTCCATCACCAGTATGTACCACTGTTTGTTCAGCTATTCCACAATTGATGGACATCCCCTCGATTTCTAATTCTTTGCCACCAAAAAGAGTAGCTATAAATATTTTTGTACAAGTAGGTCCTTCCCCCTTTTTTTAATTATCTCTTTGGAATACAGACCTAGTAGTGGTATTGCCACATCAAAGGGTATGCACAGTTTTATAGCCCTTTGTGTATAGTTTCAAATTGCCCTCCAGAATGCTTAGATCAGTTCACAACTCCACCAACAATGCACCAGTGTCCTAATTTTGCCACCCCCCCCCAACATTTACCACTTTTCTTTACTGCCATATTGGCCAATCTGATAGGTGTGAGGTGTTATCTCAGTATTGTCTTACTTTGCATTTTTCTAATAAAGAGTGATTTAAAACATTTTTTCATATGATTATCGATGACTGATTTTTTCATCCAAAAATTGCTTATTCATGGCCTCTGACCATTTGTCAGTTGGGGAATGGCTTGTATTCTTATAAAATTGACTTAGTTCAAGAAGCAACTTTGCAATCATAAAGAGCTTTGGAAACGTTATCTGGAGGGTTAGCTGGGTGGCTCAGTGGAATGAGAACCAGATCTAGAGACAGGAAATCCTGGGTTCAAATCTAACCTCAGATAGTTCCTAGCTATTTGATCCTGGGCCAGTCACTTAATCACCATTACCTAACCCTTATAGCTCTTCCGCCTCAGAACTTAAATACAATATTGCTTTTAAGATGGAAGATAAGAGTAAAAAAAAGAAATATTACAAGGGCCGGGTTGAAATTAAGCTCCTATGTATGCTTTCCATGCCTTATCACCATCTCCCACAAGTACTAAAGGCCTATGTCATGTACTCAGATCAGAGGCCAGAGCCAACTTTGGAGAAGACTTCTAGGATGGCTTCCTTGTATTCATGTTTCCTTTGGAGTATGTCTTCTGGCAAAGAGCCCTGGCCATTCCACTGTCTGACATGGGGATTACTTTAGAAATCTTGGTTTTCCTGGTTACCCTTTGCATTTGCTCTTTTATTAGAATGGTACAAAGGTCAAACTTGAATTGCATAATAAATCTGTAAATGAAGACAAGGAAAAAAAGAAAATAGCATTAATCACACAGACAAATATTACACCAGTTAGTCAATTGGCCATAATTTATACCATATTTTGGAGAGCACTTACCCCTTTGAAGGAACTAGAAGCCAGGCTGTGTGTGGGGATGGGGGGGGGGAGAGGAGGAGAGGAATGGTGGCTATATTTCTCAGAGAAGAGATTTAAATGCTGTTTTCGAGTATGTGTTTTTGTTGTTCAATTGCGTCTGACTCTTCATGACCTCATTTGGGGTTTTCTTGGCAAAGATACTGGAATAATTTGCTATTTTCTTCTCCAGCTTATTTTACAGATGAGGAACTGAGGCAAACAGGATTAAGTGACATGCCCAGGATCACATAACTAATAAGTATTTGAGGCTGGATTTGAACTCAGTAAGAGAAGCCTTCCTGACTTCAGGCCTGGTATTCTAACTACTGCGCTACTTTACTGCCCCCAAGTATTTAGGATCACAAAATAGAGTACCAGGAGAGATCTTAGATATTATCTCTCCTAGTACTCAATTTTGTGAGTAGAATATTGAATAAAACCTTCTAATTTTGCAAATAAAGAAATTGAGGTCCACAGAGGGGAAGCTATTTGTCCAGTGTCATATGGCAAGAAAGTGACAAAAGTGACCCCGTTTTGTGACTCTAAATCCTGCATTTGTCCATTATACCACACATCATAGACTGTAAAAGCTAAGGAACCTTAGGGATTTGTTAGAAGAAAAGTTAAAGTAGCATAGTTTGCATTTGAGTGAAAGGCACTGCTACTGATAGCCAAAGAATTCCATGGGTCAGACACAGAGAGAAAGGACAGTTTGAACTCCAGGGATAAGGGAGACCTGCCTTGTCCTGTCTGTGAAGCCTGGTTTTTCCGAGAGGATTACTTCTATCAAGACCTGTTTGCTGGGATTGACCAAGTAGTGGTGAGGCATTTCACTGATGGACATTGAATGCCAATAAGCCTAGCTCAATCTCTAGTATTGGATTTAACTGGTGGTTATCCTGAACAGCATTGAGGATCAGCTGAAGTCATCATCCACAGAAGAACTGGATATATGTGAGATCCCTGTCTACAGCTGGACCTGTTACTCTATTAGTTAGATTAGTGTTTAGAGTAGACCTCTCCACCCCTATAGATTTTAGTGATAGTTGCTCCTACTTCCCTTCAAATCCCCATCCTAGCTTTTCTATTACAACCTTTTACATAAAGCTTCCTTGTTCATCTCCTTTCCCAGATACCTTTAGTGACAATTGAACCCACTGGGAGTTAAAAGTAGTGTACCCTGGTTTTATTCATCTGTTTGTCATCCAGTTATTCCCCAGCTCAGTCTGTTACTTGAATGTATTTCCTGTAATCAGTTACCTCTCCACTGTACCCCAACCTAGCTGAAGAACTAATTTAACCCCCCAGTAGTAACATTTATTCCCTCTACTTATAACAGATCTCAGAATAAAGTGTTTTTTTTAAAAACCCTTATCAGATTCTGTCTTAGAACCAATACCAAGTATTAGTTTCAAGGCAAAAGAGTGGGAATGGCTAGGCAGTTGGGATTAAGTGACTTGTTTTGGATGAAATAGCTAAGAAATGTCTGAGGTCAAATTTGAACTCAGAATTTCCCATCCTGGCTCTCAACCACTGAGACAACTAGCTTCCTGCCATAATAAAGTTTTTAAATGCACAAAATATGGAGGATTACAAATGAAACTAATTACACTAGAATACAGTCACCAAATGGTCCGATTTTTAAAGATCAAATTTACAGGGGCATTTAGCTGGGACTTGAAGGAAGCCATGTAGAGGTAAGCATGGGGAGCATTCTGGCATGGAGGATAGCTAGTGAAAAACCCAGTGTCAGAGGATGGAGTGTTTTTCTTGAAGAACAGCAAGAGTCCATGACAGGGAGGGGAGTAAGAATTAGAAAACCAGAAAGGTAGGAAAGTTTATGTAAAGCTTTAAAAGCCAGAGGATTTTATATTTGATCCTTGAGGTGATAGGGAACCACTGAGGTACATGGAATGTTTGTGTGTGTGTGTGTGTGTGTGTGTGTGTGTGTGTGTGTGTGTGTGTGTGT
>NW_025385028.1:0-3765 GCF_016433145.1 Gracilinanus agilis
ATATATATATAACAGGAGACCTCTTTCTTCTTTTAAAATAGTGTGCCATCTTAGAAATAAAGGGTGGTACCACAAACAAAAAAGTTCACCTGTCATATCTATGGATAAGGGAAGAATTTAGGTCAAAACAAGACAAAGAGCACATTATGAGATATAAAAAATATGTCTTTACATTAAATTTTGAAAAGTTTTTATATAAAAAAATAATTACTAAGATTAAAAGGTAAACAGCAAACTGGGGAAAATCTTTAAAGCAAGTGTCTCTGAGAAAGCCCTCATTTCCCAAACATATATAGAGAATATAGACAAATTTATAAGAAGACCAAGCATTCCTCAATTGACAGATGGTCAAAAGATATGAACAAGCAATTTTCAGATGAAGAAACTAAAACAATCTTTAGTTATAAGAAAAATTCCTCCAAATCACAATTAATTAGAGAAATGAAAACTAAAATAACTCTGAGGCACCACTTCTCACCCATCAGATTGGCTAACATGTCAAAAAAGGAAAAGGATAAATTTTGGAGGGGATGTGGAAAATTTTGGACATGAACACACTATGGGTAGAACTATGAAATGATAACTTTTCTGAAGACTGATATGAAATCATGCCAAAAGGACCATAAAACTGTGCATACTCTTTGAAACAACAATATCACCACTCATGTTTATTCCCAAAGAGATTAAAAACAGGTGGGGATAACTCATTTTTAAACAAATATTTATAGTAGCTCTTTTTGTTGAGGCAAAGAACTGGAAACTAAAGGACAGCCATCAATTTGGGAATTGCTGACCAAGTCATGGTATAGAATTGTTATGAAATACTATTGTGCCCACAAGAAATGAAAAACAAGATGATCACAAGGAACGTAATTTTTTTTTCTATGAAATGATACAAAGTGAAGTGAGAAGAACCAGGAGAATGTTGCACACAGTAACAACAGTAATGTATAATGATCATTTCTGAAAGATTTAACTATTATAAATAAAGAAATGATCCAGGACAAGTCCAAGGAAATTATGATGAAAAAGGATATCTACTACCATAGAAGGAACAAAGGGAGTCTAAATGCAAACTGAAATATACCATTATTTCTTCCATGAATTTTTCTATAGGGTAAACAATATGTCTCTTGTTTTACAACAGGATAAACAAAGAAATATGTATAATATGATAATATATGTAAAACACATATCACATTACCTAATGACTTAGAGAAGGGGCAGACATGGGAAGAAGAGAACGTGGATTGTAAAATGTCAAAAACAAGTATTAAAATAGTATCAATATGTAATTTTGAAAAAAAAGTTCAAAAAAATTTAATAGCATTTGATCCAAGCTCAACCAAGATAAACTAGTTTGTCTTTGAAGTTATATTCTGATACAAACTTTCTTCTCCACAAAATGTGAAAAATGTTCAAACTGTAAATCTACTGGAATAGAGATACTAACATAAAAATACAGGCAGCTTTGGTACAAGGGAGAGAGGTCTTACATTGGAAGCAGAGGCTTTGGTCCCAAATCCCATCTCTGCCACTTACTGCTTTGATAATCTTGGGCAAATCCCTTACTTCCACAGCAATCATTTTCTTCATGGGAAAAAATGAGGTTTCAGAAAACATGGACTTTGAGGCTCTTTTAAATCCAAATCTATTATTAAATGATGTTCCTATTTATAATTAGAGTAAGAATTGACTTATTTGATGATCAAGTCTATGTTACTTACATGGGAATGTAGCTGAGAGTAAGAACCAGTAAATGGGCAGGACTGACATAAATTCCATAGGGCTAACCCTTTAGGTCCACATAAGCAAAATGTTTACTTTCATTAAAGGCATAATTCTTTTGTTTTCTTTTATAACATTCTCTTTCCTCTTTCATAACATTAAATTTTGAATATATTCTACACACACACACACACACACACACACACACACACACACACACACACACAAACCTCTACTCAAAATCTCATCCTTCATTTAAAAATAAAATAAAATAAAAAATGTGTGGCAAAACTAAGGAATGTATCGACTGTTTTTTAAACTATTGTGCCAGTGGTATGCCTTATTAGAATTCCATATTTCACAATGAGAGTATAAATGGACAATTTCCATGCTCTCCTCTAATTCTTACCTTGGTCTTTATAACTATATAGCTCTAGGGTTTAGTTACCATCACTGTATACTTTGTGTATATTTTGTATACCTGATTTGGCTTCAGTCACAAGAGATCAGGAACCATTCCTGGTGAAATATGCAGAGTGCAGATCAAATATCAGTGACCACACTTCTTTCAGATCTTGAAAACACTGAAAATGTCCAAACTCAGAGAACTAGCTATGAAAACAGTAATGTAAAAAATCCCAAAGCTTGGGACAGTACCTCCACCACTCCACCTCCAATCCCACTCACCTCTCATTTGGGAATAAAGTATAATTTTAATTTAAAGTTAAAAGTCAAGAAAATAGGCTGGAAAATGAAACAAACAACAATACAAGAGAACCTGAACATAAAAATCTGTGGTAACACAGAAGATCAAGACACATTCTCAGAAGATAATGATTTCAAAATAGCTGTAAGTAAAGTTTCAAAGAAAAAAATTAGAATTAAAAACACCCCCAACAAGTATTCCTGTGAAAGCCAAAAAACTCTTTATAAGTCAAATAAGATTTGTAGGGAAAATAGAGTAATCCAAGAAAATTATGAAAAGATAGTTAATAGCTCAGTAAAAGAAGCAAATAAATATTGAAGTACATTATACCTTAAAAATTAGAACTAGAAAAACTGGAAAAGTGGTTCAAAAGTAAAATGTTGAAAATAACTCATTAAAAATCAGAATTACCTGCATTTTTTAAAAGATGTACAAAATGTCACTAAAGAAAATATCTTTAAAATAAAACTTTTGAATGGGAAGCTAATGACTCCATTAGATATCAAAAACAATTTAAGTCAAAATAAAAAAAGAAGAAAATATGAATTATCTCACTGGAAGAAAAATTCTGGCCTTTCACATAGGTCAAGGATAGGACATTAAGAATTGTTTATCTTCATGAAAATAATTATAAAAAAGCCTAGATATCATATTTAAAGTAACTACAATGAAAATTGTATTGAGATCCTAAAATGAGAAGGTAAGATATAAATTCAAAGAATCTAACAAATTCTTCCTTAAAGAGATATCAAAATCAAAATTCTGAGTAATATCATCACCAAATTCCAGAGCTCCCAGGTAAAAGGAAAAATAATTCAAACATCAATTAAATACCAAATTGGAAGTCCTGAAAATCAAAGAAAGGATTAACAAATTTATGTGAACTGATACAGAGTGAACTTATCACCAGGAGAAAAATGTATACATTAACAATATTATTGTCAAAATAAATAATGTTGAAATATTTAAAGTTTCCAATCCACTGATAAAGAAGACTTCTAATCACTTTCTGAAAGAGAGATGGTAAACTGTTGTGTAGAATGAGATATGCTTTTTTGAATACAATCAATACGGTAATTTTCTGGACTTAAATCTAAATATTTGTTATAGAGGTTTTTTTTTAATTTAAACATTTATTAATATTCATTTTTAACATAGTTACATGATTCATGCTCCTACTTTCCCCTTCGCCTCCCGCACACCCCCCATCCATGGCCGTTGCACATTTCCACTATTTTTGTCATGTGTCCTTAATCAAGACCAATTTCCAAATTGTTGGTAGTTGCATTGGTGTGGTAGTTTCGAGTCCACACCCTCAATCATGTCCACCC
>NW_025385029.1:0-3326 GCF_016433145.1 Gracilinanus agilis
TAGCAACTTCTCCTGCAGTGACTATAGCCAGAGCTTTTGAAGACACTGAAAAGAAAGTTCTTGTCAACAAAATCTTTGGTGTTGTCAAATGGTTCCACATCAGAAATTGATATGATTTTTATTATTTGAAATGACATTAGAAAAAAATATTACCATCTGCTTTGCTGCATCCTAAGGACCATGGGACCTTTCTATCTGACTAGTGGCTGAAACCTTCCATGTGTGTTGTCTTTTCCATTAGGATATGAGCTCCTTGAGAGCTAGGACTATAACATTTTGATTGATATACTCATTGCTTAGAACAATGTTTTACCCAAAGCAAGTGCTTAATATATTCTTCATTCATTCACTAATTCATTCATTTATCCATTTGTCATTCACAGTAGAAAAAAACCTTAGACAACATGAATGTGTTCTACCATTTACAGGTTAAGTTATTCATATGGCCATGGACAATAACTTTCCTTCTGAAGAGTAAAGGTTGTTTTTTTTTAATCAAGAAAATCAAGGGTTTGGACTACATGATTTTTAGGATAGTCTCTAATTTTGACATTCTAGAAATCTGTGATTCCTACCAGCAGGTTTCTTGGGCAAAAACAAGCAAGAATTTGGTCTTATTGCAATGGTCTAGGTCTAGATGCATCTGGGATTTCCCTTCTATGCCATTATAGCACAGTATCTATAAATATATCACTAACATACTGAAAGTCAAAACATAGCTTGTTCCTTTTTTTAAAGAGATAACAGATTTACAAATAAAAGGAACCTGAGAAATCCTTTTGTCCAATTTCTTCATATTTCATGTTAGGAAACCAATACTCACAGAGGTGAGTACACTTGCCTCAGGTCACCCAGCATGTTGCAAAGTTGAGATTTGAAGCCAAGTTTTCCAAAATCATCACTCTTTCTACTATTCCAACAAGTTTTTGACTATGGATATCTTAAGGAGTACTAATACCCTAGGAGCCTGAGAATAGGAGGAAAAACAGAAAAGATAAGAATTAGTTGAAAAAATAAGCTCCAAACTACAATAATAGGCCAAATAAAAAAATGTTTAATAATAATCATTTATATAGTAGTCTAGATTATGTATCTCTAAGGGCTTTAAAATATTATCTCAATTCATTTTCACAACCTTGGGGATTAGGTGCCATTATTATCCTCATTTTATAGATGAGGAAACTGAAGCAGGCAGAGATTAAATGACTTTTCCAGGATCATATAGTAAGTGTCTCAAGTCTAATTTGAACTCAGATCTTGCATTTTTGTAGTTCTACTTAACTTCCTATAAAAGCAATATATGTTATTCTATCCTGGGTTAAGGGACATCTAATATGTGGAAGAGGGAGTAGATAATTTTTGTTTCTTTTTTGTTTTATTTTAATATTTTATTTTTCCCAGTTACATGTAAAATAAATTTAACATTCTTTAATTTTTTTTAAATTTTGAGTTCCATATAGTCTCCCTCCTTCCATATCTTCCCTCCCTATCCTTGAGAAGGCAAGAACTTTGAAAGCAAGAACATATATGGTCATGAAAAACATTTCTACTTTATTTATGTTATGAAAGAAAACATGAACCAGAAACAAAACAAAACAGAAAACAAGAAAAATTAAAGAGATTTAAAAAAAAAACAAGCTTTAATCTGCTTTTAGTCTCCACCAGTTCTTTCTCTGGAGGTGGAAAGCAATTTTATCTTAAATCCTTCAGAACTGTCTTAGATCATTGTATTGCTGAGAATACCTATGCCATATTTCTGTTATTGCGTATAATGTTCTTGTGGTTCTGCTCACTTAACTCTGTGTCACCTCATGTAAGTATTTCTAAGTTTTTCTGAGAACATCCTGCTCATCATTTCTTAAAGCACAATAGTATCCTATACAATTATATACCACAACTTGTTTAGCCATTCCAAAAATGATCAGCGTCCCCCAATCTCCAATTCTTTACCACCACAAAAGGAGGTCCTATAAATATTTTTATACATAAAGGTCCTTTTCCTGTTTTTATTTTATTTTTTATTTTCTTTGGGTTACAGACCTAGATTGTAGGGTCAAAAGGTATGGAACAATTTTATACTCCTCTGGGCATGATTCTGGATTGCTCTCCAGGATGGGTTAATCAGCTCACAACTCTACTAATAGTGAATTAGTGTCTCAATTTTCCCACTTTCCCTTCAACACTTGTCATTTTCCTTTTTTTCCATATTAGTAAATCAAATAGGTATCAAATGGCACTTCCAAGTTGTTTTGCATTTCTTCAATTAATCAATATTTAATCAATTATTTTTGGATTTGGCAGCTCATGTCCTTTATTTTTTATATTTTTAAAAAGGAAAATTAGAAACTTTCAATATATAAACAAGTCTAGCAGACCACTGAAACATTCCATTGTTTGATAGAAAATTTTACATAGCATCTCGTAGGGCTGCTGTCCCTCTCTCCACACTCCTTACCTTCCCTCTTCTCCCTGCCCTAGTCTCTTATGGGGAAAACCATAAGAGGAGCTAACTAAAATATTATATGTGGGTTCAGAAGGGTGAGTTGGAGACAGCAATGGACAATAGGTGGAGACTTAACAAGACAGGGAAACTGGGTTGAGCTGTTAAGGGAAAAGACTGTTGACAGAAGTGAAAGTTAGACCTAACTGTTACCTTGCCCCACCTAGACAAGGGGCCTGTGAAAGCTAGCAAGCAAATGACAAAAGAGTTTGTAACAAATTTAATTAAGGGAACTATGGTCTAAAGAGGATGGGAATAGGGGTTTCTATACTTCCAGACTATGGGCAAAACACAAGGTCAGGGGACAGACTTATCTACACTGAACTAAACCTAAAGCAGGACAGGGCCCAAAGAATAGCAGGACTGAAGTGGGTATCCTCACAGCAGAGTCCTGAGGCACTCCAGCGACGTTGCAGCTCCTCCAGGACCACTTTCTCTGTACTCTTCAGGTGGGTAGATCTGGGATGCCTCCTCTTTCCTGGGCTGTGGCAGTAGGAGAGGAGGAGTGAGAAAAGAGTCCTCAAATAGTGAGTGGGATTGATGAGGGACTGGGGCCCCATCAGCTATGGTCATTATCATGGGAGTGGAGTCCTTAGTTGTTGTGAGGGGATGAAGGGATGAAGGTAGGAGGATTGGAGGATGGGAGAACTGAGAGTGGAAGGTAGAGGAAGAGAAAGGAAGGTAGCAGTCCCCAGGCCCAGCAAGGGGAAATTGACCAGAGCCCTTCTAGGCTCAAATAAAAGATCACAGAGCAACTTTAGGATTTAGAATAGCTAGGATTTAGTTTAATTAGAAAAGGGAAGGTCTAGGAAAAACCAGGAGGTAG
>NW_025385030.1:0-5201 GCF_016433145.1 Gracilinanus agilis
TTCCTTTTCCTTTTATCCTTCCTTCCTTTCTTCCTTTCTCTCTCTTTTTCTTTCCTTCTCTCTCCTTCTTTCTTCTCTCCTTCCTTCATTTCTTCCTTTCTCTTTTTACTCATTTTTCCTCACCTTTCTTTCTTTTTCTTTTTCCTTTTATCCTTCCTTCCTTCCTTTTTTGTTCTTCCTTCCCTTTATTCTTCTATTTCTCTCTTTCTCATTCTAACTCTCTTCCTTCTTTTTTCTGAGAAATGTCAGCATTAAGCATGATGATGATGTAATAAAATAATTCCTACTTGTTTAAAATCACATAACTATAAATTATAAGGACTTTTGCATACATCATCTTATTAGATCTTCATAATAACTAGAGGAGGTACTATTATTATTCTCATTTTATAGACAAAGAAACTGAGGCAGAAAGCAGTTAAGTGACTTAATCAGGATCACATAGTTAATAAGTGTCCAAGAAAGGATTTGAATTCAGTTCTTCCTGATTCCCAGGCACCACTATCTGCAGCATGCTATCTGGATGTTGCCAATGGTCCCCCCCTTTTTTTTAAGGGTTAAGATAAAGTGTAGCTTGAGGCTCCAAAATATGGAGATAAATCCAGGCATTCATTATTTGTGACAGACTGATTACATTATCCCTATAATTGCATGAATAACCTTTAGTATTGTGCATTGAGTTACTCTTTCTGGTCCACTGCCCATTATGTGGTTGTTTCTTCTATGTATATAAACAATTCTAGTGAGTTAATGGCAAGAGCTTTGAAAACACTGCAAATTACTTTCTCTGTGTGTGTTTGGACAATACAAGGGCATGTCCCGCATTAGGAAGGGTCCTAATACAGACTTGTGGTCTATGGTTACTTCTAAACTGAAGTCTGATTATATAATGATAAACAGGGCTCACCTTGTACGTGCTTCCTGGGCAAAAGAACTTTGGGGAATATAACAAGAAGCTCTGTTTCTCACTATGTGTGTGGGCTACCTATTCACTAGTGGAGTGGTCCATTGGTCTTGAATCATTATTGGTTCTGATTTGATTTCCTCTTTCATCATTTTCATAATTTGTGGGGTTAAACATTGCATACATTACATGGGGATAAGTGAGAGGTGAATACATCTGTATTTGCACTCCCAAATTGTATTGTCTTGGAAACAGTAGAATCCAGCATCTTAATACAGGAAAGGGCCAATCCCAAACTGTACCTAGAACACTTCTTAAATCAGATTGTGCAGTGGAGTCTATGACATTACTGTTGATTGGCCACTTAGCCCACATTTGAAGTGATGGACGAAGTTAAAGGAAATGACCTGCTAATAATTTGCCATGTGACATTAATTATAATACCTTTACAGAGGATTTTGAAAGCTAGAAGAGACTGTAGAGCTCATTTAATCTAATCCCTTCATGTTATAGATAAGGCATGGAGAGGTTGATATTTGTTTAAGGCTCGAAAGGTAGAAAATGTGAGAGGAAAGTATTTGAAGGGTCCTCTGGCTTCATCACCACTATTCTTTCTACTAACCCATGAGGCCATTTTGTCATCAAGTTTATGATTCGTGAAGACAGAGGGCAACCATAATATGCTAGTAGTAGGTTCCATTTTCTCCTTAATGCACTAAAAATATACTAGATCTGTGTTTTCCCCTTAAAGACAGGGAAATTAAAATGAGTTCCTTGAGAAACAAGAAACTGTCCTTTGCCTTTTTTTGGATATTTAGAATTTAGCACAATGCTTGACACATAGCAGCTGCTTAAAAATGCTTATTTATTAACTGACCATCCAGTCTGAAAGGCTGAGTTCTGGCTTTTGACTAGCCAGTGCCAGAATATCCAAGAAATATAGGAGGGGCAATTTGGGCAATCCCTAATGTCTAGGAAATTCTCAAATTAATGGAAATAAAACCAGCCTAGTTTCCTTCCTAGGCAGAATTTTTTCCCCATTTATACTTTGAGAGATCAGGGACTAGACTGAGGGAATGGGAATAACAGCTTCTTTCTCTGACTGTGCCATTTTGGTGTCTGGACAAGTGAATGCAAGTTTTAGAAGAAGAACAATTGGCTTCTAAGGGCTCCTACTGGTGAGGTTTTGAAAAATGAGAGGAAGGATAGAGACACAAACTTAGCGCAACACTCATGAGAACCATGACTAAATGAGAGTGAAAAAGAGTCCTGAATTTGGGGTCAGAGGACTTTGGTTTGAATCCTGTTATGCTCCCTGTGTGACCCTGGCCAAGTCACATCCTCTGTAAGCTTCGCTTTCCTCATTTGTGAAATGATGGGGTTTGACAAAGTGACCTCAGAGCTTTAAATCTACCAAGCTAGGAAAATGGCAGCAACATCAGTCAAATACAACTCATTTCCTTGCTCTTTCTTATGGTTACTTTGTATGAATCTGGGAGGAGTAGTGATCTTGGCAGTTCTAACAGCTAGTTCAATTAATGGCATGGTTTTGGCTGCCAAGATATTGGTGCCCAAGGTCTTCGGGGAGTCTTAATCTGCTCCCTCAAAGAGATATGCCTCACAGGTCATGGAAACCTGTGCTCTTATTGGGTAAATGCCAGGAGAGAGAAAAAGAGATGCCCAATTTAACTAAACTTCTCTCTTTTCTTTGAGGGACCTATGGCAGCTGAGTAGGAGGATTGGTCCCATTGCCCTGTAAGCAGCTTTACCTTTGGGGCTACTTGGTGACAAAGGGATTGCATAGTGGCTATATGCCACGTTTAACAGGAACAACAAATTTTCATGTTTATTAGAGTCCACAAGGTATCCTTGTGTTTGGAGATCCTAAAAATTCACAATCTCTTAATGAAATAAATGATGCCCAGGGCAGCCCCTGAGGGGTGTCACTGTAGATAGCTTGTGGTACTCCTGGCTGGTCAAGAAGACTTGAACTTGAGTCCCATCTCAGATATTTACTACCTAGTGATCTCATGCAAGTCACATAACTTTTCTCAGGTTCAGTTTTCCCATTAACAAAATGGGGATAATAATAGCACCTACCTGTTAAAGGTTATTGTGAGGATCAAATGAAATAACATGTAGATTGCTTTGTAAACCTTAAAGCACCATATACATACTAGCTCTTATTGTTATTCAGAAAGATTTCCTAGCTAGATATTTGGGGGGCAATTATTTTGGGCAGATTTTGGCTCCAACGAATTATTTCTTGCCTCTCTCTCTCTCTCTCTCTCTCTCTCTCTCTCTTCCTTCTCTCTATCCTCTCACTCTCTCTTTTCTCTCACTATCTCCCTCTCTTTTTCTTCTTTCTTTCCTCTCTCAACCCCTCTCCTCTCTCACTCTCTCTCTCCTTTCTCTCTCTCTCCTCTTAATCTCTCTCCTCTAAATCTCTTTCTGTCTCTCTCTGCCTCTCTGGCTCTGTCTGTCTGTCTCTCTCCTTCCCCCTCTCTGTTTTATATATATGTACATATATAACAAATATGTGTATATATCTCTCTATCATTATAGGATGATAACTCTGCTAAAGACTTTGGACAGTATGTACTGGACTTGAAACCAGGAAGATCAAGGTTTAAATTCTGCCATAGATCATTCCTATATGTGTAACCCTAGGCAAATCACAACTTCATGGCCTCAGTTCCTTATCTATAAAATGAGTGGGTTGGGCTAGTTGACCTCTAAGGGCCCTGCTAGCTCTTACATTTTTGAACCCATGTTGAAGTCCCTGACACAGTATGTGCTTTTCTCTGGTACCACCCCTTTCTCATTATGTCTACTGTAGTAGACATATATGATCTATTTTTTCTAACAGTCTGAAGGAATCTTGGAATATAAACTTTGCACAGATAAAATAGCAACAACAATTTTAACACTACTACTAATAAATTTGTTCAGTGCTTTAAAGTTTGCAAAGCACCTTGCATGCATTATCTCACCTGATCCACACAGGAGTCCTTTGAGAAAGATGTTACAGGTATTATTCCTATTTTGTAGTTGAGAAAACTGAGCACAGCTAGTATCAGATATGGGTTTTGATCCCAGGTTTTCTTGATTTCAGATGTAATCAATAAATCTATAAGCCTTTACTAAGTTCCTGTTTTGTGCTAAACACTATTCTTGATGCTGGAGACAAAACAGTTTTTGACCTCAAGGAGCTCATGTTCTGTTGAGGAGAACAGCATGTATAAAATAGAAATACAAAAAACATACAAAAGTAAACTACAAAGGAATTTTTTTTTCAGGGAGAGTATGAGTAGTTCTGGAGAAACTAAAAAGACTCCTGAGTATGATGGGACATAAGCTGAGCTTTGGAGGAAGCCAGGATTTTTAGGGACTAACATAAGGAGGGAATGCATTCCAGGCATGGAGCTACATTATCCAAGGAGCCTGGCATCAGTTTGAAGTATTCAAGTCCTTTTCTGGCTTTTTTTCTTTTTATTCTAGTTGTTGGCACTTTCTCTTGCCCTAACCCTTAGCATCACTATTTTTCCTAGTTCATCTTATTTCATTCTCTACACTCCAGTTGAGATCTCTCTGTCTTTCTCTTTTTTATGTCTGAGACCCAGTTCTCCCCTCTCAGTCAGTCTTTCCTCTACCTGGCCACATGACATGTTTCTAATTTCCCTGAGATGAACCTCTTTTCTATATCAGCTTATCCTGGGTTTCCTCCATCTTTGTCTCTTGCTTTTATTCTCTCCTATTTTCTAACCTAAGAGGTTATGTTAATCCTTCCATCTTCTCTATATACTTCTTCTTGCCCATCTCCCTACCCTTGCCACTTTAGTTCCCTCCCTTCTTCCCTCAGTCAATTAGTTAACAAGCATTTAACATTTACCAAGTGCTGGGAATATAAAATATTCCCATATATAATAATAATAAAAATAATAAAAATATAAAGAAACCCCCATTTCAAAGTAGGAAACAAAATGCAAACAATTATATACATGTATGGAGAGAGATATAATAAACTGAAGGTAATCCAACAGGAAAGAACTAGGGGAGGTGGGAATAAATTATTATTGGCGTGCAAAACTGGAGCTACATTTCTCATTAAAAAGCATTTGATTTGTAGGTCTTACTCTCTGGGTCATTGTTTTATTTTTAAGAAAGGTTAGCATGACCATTATAATGTCTATGATGTAATTATATAGCTCAATTCTTATGACTCCAGACAGTCTGGAAATAGTCCTAAAGTCTCTCTCTCTCTCTCTCTCTCTCTCTCTCTCTCTCTCTCTCTCTC
>NW_025385031.1:0-7062 GCF_016433145.1 Gracilinanus agilis
GAAAGAGAAAGAGAAAGAAGAATTAATGATGAGCAGAATGGTTTCAAAAAAACCTGGGAAGATTTAAATAAACTCCTGCAAGAAGAACTGAGAAGAACCAGGAGAATATTGGACTCAGCAGTAGCAATATTATATGATGATCAACTGTGAGTGACTTAATTATTCTAATAAACACAATAATCTAACACAATTCTGAAGGACTTAAGATAGAAAATGCTATCCACTTGCTAAGAAAGAACTGAACCTGTCTGAGTGCAAATTAAAGCATAATTGGTCACTTTATTTTTCTTGCTTTTTTTAGCAACATGTCTAATATGGAAATGTTTTTCCTTAATTTCAAATGCATAATAGATATGACATTTCTTATCTTCTCAATAGGTGGTATAAGTACATAGGGCAAGAGAATTCAGAACGAATTTTTTAGTTACGTTTAAAATAATGGATGGCTATTGGGGAGAAGACAGAGGGAGAGAAATCAAAGCTCAATATTCTTTGAAAAACTGTTGGAAATTGTTGTTACATGTAATTGGGGAAAATAAAATAAAATTTAATTTAAAATAAAAGAATGTTAAATAATCAGTTCATAAAAATCTAAGTAAAATAAAATATTTTAGAAAGAATTTCAAATATCATATGGCTAATTTATAGAATACCTTGGCCTCTGGAGAATTCAGTTGACAGTCATCCAAAGGTCAATGAAGAGGTATATAGTGGGGATGAGTAACTTATAATACATTACCAACTAAAATATTAAATAATTGGTGTTAAGGATGGAGAGAGAGAGAGAGAGACAGAGAGACAGAGACAGAGACAGAGACAGAGAGAGAGACAGAGACAGAGAGAACACCTGCAAATGTGGGTCATCATATGCCAACCAAAAACCACTGAATTCCTTTGATATCCAGGAAATACCAGGATAATAATTAGAGGAAGCCCCCCAAGGATGCTGGGTGAACCCTCTATAAAAATTTTAAAAGGAAGACATGGACAATAATTGCACAGGAAGAAAAAGAATGGAGATGCTGAAATTTCCATCAATAGAGAACCGCTTCAATGAAACTACTTATATACTGAAATATTAAAAATCTTATAAATGAATTCGCTCAAAGTAACCATTGTTTTATGTCAAATAGCTCTCTTTACTCTTTCTATAGAGAATTCACAGTGTAACAAGGAGAGCACTGGAATTGAAAACCAAAGACCTAGTTGGAATCCTGACTCAGACACTTATTATCTGGGTGACTTTGGACACTTATTATCTGGGTGACTTAATCTTTCTGGAACTCAGTTTCCTCCTCTGTGAAATTAGAAGGTTGGATTAGATTATCTCTAAGGTCAATTTCTCCTCTGAATACTATGATCCAATGATTCCATTCTTCCTTTGTGCCCAGAAGGAAGCTAGTGACAGGAAAGAAAAATGTCCTTCCACCTTTTAGTGCAATTAGATTTTACAGCAGTTCAATTCAATTAAAAAGTGTTACGCTGAGCCATTACTAAGTCAGAGAGCCTGTGGCTTTGTCCCAGAGTGCCTAAATATTGAGAAATGGAGCTACTTTTTCCTTCCTCATCCCCATTTCTAGACTGCACACCTACGCCATGTGGTGCCACCTCTGAAGGTGCCATCCCTCCCTCTCTCAGGGGAAAACAAGGCTTTAAATTTATCTTTGGTAGAGCAGCTGGAGCAAGACTGATTGAAACTCATTTTTTCCTGGTGAAAATATACCAGTATAGGGCACACTGTTCTCTATGAAACAATCCCTTAATGCAACTTGTTCACCATTCTGCCACCCTCATCAAGAGTATCATCTTGATGATGATTTGCAGATACTATATGGATAAGGAGGTTTCTCTTTCAACCCTAATTATCTAGGCCCATAATTTTATATAATTCTTCTCCTATATGCATCTCTCATCTTTTAGTCTTTGTCCACTTTTTAGCAATGTATAGTGTCTCACACTCACATCAACATACATATAATATCATATGATATGGTATGATATAATATTAATATAGTATAATATAATAAAGTATAATATGGTATGGTACAGTATAATAATATATATAGTTATATACAAAAACACTACCTATATTTATTATATATTTTGTCATAGTTATAGTATAATATTATAATATACCACATACAGTATAGCTTATACTCTATGTATTACAAATTATGCATAATACATACCATAGTACAGTATAATATTATTATATATAATATAAAAGGTATATTTTATTATTTTATTACATTGTGTTATCTTATAATTGAGGTATATCTATATGTTTATTTTTGGTGTGTGAATGGATGTGTATTTATGTGGATGTATGTGTGTATATTCATTTATGCATATGAGAGACATGCAGACAGACATATTAACTAAGATCCAATGCTTATTCTGACTTAGAATCTAGTTAAGTAGATTAAAACTTTCAGCTAGAGTTTTAGGGTACTTATTGAGCCTTTTAATACATATAGAAAAGACAAAAAGTCATATAAGGGCACCATTTTTCCCAAGGAAGGAAACACAAACACTTCATACCCTGAATACTACCCACTTTGGCCACAGTCGCCTTTTTTCTCAAAACTTTAAAAGTCATTGCTCCACATTCATTTAACATCTGTTGTTTTTATTCTCATTGTACTTAACATTATTGTTTCCATTCCAAGCAGAATTAATTTCTAACTTTTTCTACTCAAGCCCTTCTAGTCCTCTTTTCCACTCTTCATTCTCTTAACATTATCACTCAAAGGTATCCCATTGATAGCCATTTCTCCTGCCAGTCCTGGTTCTTTTTACCCTGTCTTTGTATCCATATAATCCTTTTAAAATTTTGCACTTGGGCAATGTGCTTTTATTGGGACCTAGAATTATAGAATGCTAAATCTGGAAGGGCCTTTCAACATCTACTCTCATTTTGCTAATAAGGAAATCGAGGTCAAAGGAGTCGGGGTGAGGGTAGAGAATAACTTGCCCATTATCACTCAGAAGGTTAGCAATGGAAAAGGGGACTAGAATTCAAGCCTTTTGATCTCATATCCATTGCTCCTTCTAGCATGTAGAGAAAAAAAGATAGGAAAAGAGAAATAAAAAAATAATGAAGAAAAAGGAGGAGGTGAAGGAAGAAGAGAAGAGAAAGAAGAGCAAGAAGATTTGAAGAAGGACAAGAAGAATAAGGGCAACCAAAAGAGAGAAAGGACAAAGGGGAGAAACTGAGGTGGGGAAGGGGAGAAGGAAGAAAAGGAAGAGGAAAAGACAAAGGAAGAGAAGGAAGAGGAGGAGGCAAAGAGGAAGAAGAGATAAAGAGTGAAGGAAGAAAAGAGCAAGCATATAGCACTTTAAAATGTTCATAGTGCATGTATTATCTCATTTAATTTTCAAAACCACGTAAAATAGGTGCTATCCAAATGAAAATTAATAATTCTGACTTTTACCTGTTGTGGGGAGAGAGGAAAAACTAATAGAGATTACAGTATCTCTTAAAACAGGTGCTAATCCCAATGATTCTACCGTGACCACACTGGATTTACAAAGATCATAGAATCATATGAAGTGAATTCAGAGGTTACACTAATCCAAAACTTAGTTTTACAAATGAGGAAAATAAGGCTCAGGAACATTCTGTATTTTGTCCAATGTCACATAGTTGATACATGTCAAAGATGAGATTTGAATCCAAGTGCTCAGACTCCAGAAACAATATTTTATAAAGATTAGAAAAGATGAACTTCAGCTTTCAAAATCTATGATTCTGCAACTCCTCTATGTCATCAGGAAATCACATGCCTTCATAGTTTGTAAAGACACAAGACTAACAGCTTTTTTTAATCTTATTTGCCAGATAGAAGAGCTAGTGTGTCAGCATTATGCTAAGACATCATTTATTAAATTAGCAAAGCCAAAACAATACTAAGAAACATATATTCAAAATAATAATTAAATAAGCAATTATTGCCTACTATCTATTATATTCTCTGTTCATAGGTAGAGAAATAAATTCAAAAAATTAAGCCATCCAACCATCTCTAATGTGTAGGAACCTGCGTTCCATTTACAATAGACAAAATTTAAATTAACTCATAAATATAAGGACTGGTATACCCAAAGGGTACAAAAATGTGTATTCTCGGGACTTCCGGGTTAAGATGGCGGCAGAGTAAGAAGCAGCTCTTAACCTCTCCTGACCGAAACACACAAAACTCCTCAAGGGGACATAAAAACAAGTCCAGACGAACGGAGGAACCCCACAACAGGGCACAGCGTGGAAGGTATGTGGAATCGAGACATTTCCAGGCTAAAAAGGGCTCTCACTCACTCAATCGCGGGCTGAGCAACCGCCACACCCCCACCCCCTCCACACTCACCTATAGCTCCGAACCCAGCTAAAAAGAAATAGAGCAAGTTTGGGGCACCCATCGAGTCATCAGCAGCTCCGGGACCTGTTCCTGAGAGCAGGAAGACTTAGGACCCCATTAAGTCAAGAACGCACGCGAAATCTGAGCGCGCGGGAGCAGAGAGTGGACGCTGGGAGCAGAGTGCCTGCTGAGTAGAGGCGTGGGTGCCAGCTGAGCAGAGGCGTGGGTGGAGGCAGACACAGCCAGGAACTAAAGCCTAAGTGGGGAACCAGTGCAGACGGGTATACGACTGTGGAAGTAGCTCGCTGAGACTTGTAAAGGAACCTCCTGCAGAGGATCAAGCAAGGGAATCCACCAGGGGGCTTGACCTTGGAAAAAACTAGAACTCAGACCTCAGGAGCCAATAGATCTCTGACAGACACTAGGCGCGAGGATAAACCTGAGAAGCTGCTGGGCTAATGATGGCTAATCAGTTACAGGAAATTCAGAAGAGAAAGAATAATAACAAAAAAAAAAAGAAGTCTCTAACACTCGACAGCTTTTACACAGAGAAAATCCAGACAACCGAGCAAACAGAGGAGGAGAACAAACAACCATCCAGACCCTCCCCAAATAAGGAAAACTCATCACAAGCTATGGAAGAGTTCAAATCTGAGATTTTGAGGAAAATGGAAGAGATCTGGCAAGAAAATAACAGTTTAAAAGGTAGAATCTTGCAACTGGAAAGCGAGGCTCAGAAACCAAATGAACTGATAAGCAAATTGAACACAAGAAATGACCAGATTGAAAAGGAATACCAGAAGATTATGGCCGAAAACAAGAAGATTATGGCCGAAAACCAAAAGATTATGGCCGTTTACCAGAAGATTATGGCCGAAAACCAAAAGATTATAGCCGAAAATCAATCCCTAAAGGCTAGAATTGAGCAAGTAGAAACTAATGATCTCTCAAGACAACAAGAACAAATAAAACAAAGCCAAAAGACTGAAAAAATAGAAGGAAACATGAAATATCTCAATGAGAGAGTGACAGACCAAGAAAACCGGTCTAGAAGAGACAATTTGAGAATAATTGGTCTTCCAGAAAAACCAGAAATTAATAAAAACCTGGACTCTATACTAACAGAAATAATTCAGCAAAATTGCCCTGAAGTCTTACAACAAGAGGGCAATATAGACATTGAAAGGATTCATAGAATGCCTGCAGCATTCGATCAAGAAAGGAAAACACCAAGAAACATCATTGCAAAATTCAAGAGTTTCCAAGCAAAAGAAAAAATCTTACAAGAAGCCAGAAAGAAACAATTCAAATATCAAGGAGCAACAATCAGGATCACACAGGATCTGGCAGCCTCAACACTAAAAGACCGTAAGGCGTGGAATACAATACTCAGAAAGGCAAGAGAGCTGGGCCTGCAACCACGGATCAACTACCCATCAAAATTGACTATATATTTCCAAGGGAAAGTATGGGCATTCAACAAAATTGAAGAATTCCAGGTATTTGCACAGAAAAGACCGGGGCTAAATGGAAAGTTTAATATCCAACCACAAAAATCGAGAGAAACCTGAAAAGGTAAATAAGATACAGAGGGGAAAGAAAGAAAACTTATAATTTTTAAATTTGCCTTTTTAAGGGCCTCAGTGAGATCTAATTATTTGTATTCCTTTGTAGAGAAATGTTATGTTTAATTCTCTGTAGTGAACTCTATTCACTATTATAATATTCACTATTATAGTAATCAGAAGAATAATTAACAGGGTGAGGGTGGAACACTAAATAATCTAAGATGGCATGGGGGATGGGAAAGAGGGGGAGAATAGCAGGGGACACCAAGAGGAACTTGAGCGAATAAGAAAATAGAATATTCTATTACACACAAAGAGGGCATGGGAGAGAGAGGGGACAAATACTATTATAAGAAGGAGAGGAAGAGAGCATAAAGAGGTAATAATCAAACCTTACTCTCAGTGTAATCAACCCGGAGAGGGAAGAGTAGCTATACTATCCATTGGGAAATAAAACTCTTATCTTACCCTTCTGAGAAAGTTAGAAGGGATAAACCAAGGGGAGCAGGGGAGTGGGGAGAACAAAAAAGGGAGGGGGAGAAGGGGGAGGGAATTCATAAGACCTTTAAAAACAAAAAGGAGGGGGGGAAATAAGGGAGGGGGTAGAAAGGGAAGTCAATCAAGGGAGGGGATAAGGGATAGGGTCTTAATAGCGAACCACTGGTTTTAAAGGAAATAGCTTAAGGAGAAGGGGTAGGAATGGGGGAGGATTTGAAAATGTCAGCAAATGCACAACTGATGATTATAACTCTGAATGTGAATGGGATGAACTCGCTCATAAAACGGATGCAAATAGCAGAGTGGATTAGAAACCAAAATCCCACCATATGTTGTCTACAAGAAACACATATGAGGCGGGTGGACATACACAAGTTTAAGGTTCAGGGTTTGAGCAAAATCTTTTGGGCATCAAATGAGAAAAAGAAGGCAGGATTGGCTATTATGATTTCTGACAAAGCCAAAGTAAAAATACATATGATTAAAAAAGACAGGGAAGGTCATTACATCCTGATTAAAGGCAGTATAAACAATGAGGAAATAACACTGCTCAATATGTATGCACCAAGTGGCATAGCACCCAAATTCATAAAGGAGAAACTGGCAGAGCTCAAGAAGGAAATAGATAGTAAAACCATACT
>NW_025385031.1:7160-7407 GCF_016433145.1 Gracilinanus agilis
TAGTGGGAGATCTAAATATTCCTCTTTCAGATCTAGATAAATCAAACCGAAAAATAAATAAGAAAGAGGTAAGAGAGGTGAATGAAGTCCTAGAAAAATTAGATCTAATTGATATGTGGAGGAAAATAAATAGGGACAAAAAGGAATACACCTTCTCAGCTGCACATGGCACATTCACAAAGATCGACCATGTTATAGGGCATAGAATCATTGCAAACAAATGCAAAAGAGCAGAAATAATAAATGT
>NW_025385032.1:0-14842 GCF_016433145.1 Gracilinanus agilis
GAAGGAAGGAAGGGAAGGAAGAAAGGAAGGGAAGGAAGAAAGGAAGGAAGGAAGGAAGGAAGGAAGGAAGGCAAGATACTTATTGAAATTCAAGTGACAGTTTGTATCACTTTCCCCTTAGTTACTATTTTGTGTTTGCTATAACCATCCTACTAATTCACTCAAATAATGGCATAGACTTCATTGCCTGACTTGAATCCAGAGAAGAGGTAGATGAGGGAAAATGTAAGATATCTGAGCACAAGATCTTTTAAAGGTGAATAAGGAGAAGAGCCCATGCTCTTTAGCCAGATACCTGTGCAAAGAATTTGCTATGTAGCCATAGCAAAGCAACAGTGTCCCTTGGGGCAAAGGCATATCCAGACACGGATGGTGAATACAATGAGACAATCCAAGCAGGAGACAGTCATTAGAAACTATGTCACTAGCAAAATGGGATTGGGATCACTTAGAGCCAAAATAGATTGAGATCACTCTAGAAGAATTGATTACTAGATCATGTACTTGCTGTGCCTTCTGGAAGGAGGAACAAATGTGCTCCCTAAATTCTGCCTGAACTTCCCCTTACCTTCATCCCTGCTTAGAAATCCATGATAGAAAAAGTTGGTTTGGATTAGTAGATAAAGGGTTATTGTTTGTCCAAACAGGTAAATGAGTTATGCTACCTCTCCTCAGTCCTTCTTGTTTACTATCTTTCTGTTTCTTGAAATGTTTATTTTAAATATCTGTGAATGTTTGCGTAGCTAAAAAACACAGTAAGGGTGAAGAATAAAGGAAATAATTGTTGTTGTGTCCCTTGAGTAGGAGAGGGATGAAATGAGCCAAGATACACACCAAACCCTATACCAATAAGAGAAAAAGCATTACAGCTACAAAAGAATGGAAAAAGAGAGGGTAGAATTTAGCTTTCTAAGAGTCAAAGAGAGCACTAAGGCTGATATGCAAAAAAAAACCTTCTAGCATTGAATGGACTCTATGGACTGGAAGGTTGAATACTTGGGTGATATCTGCTCTAATCTAAGCACTGATCAACACCCCTAGCTATTATATATAAAATTTTAATTCCTCTGAAAGCTTAAACTTTTCCTGTCCTAATTTACCAAAAGAAAACCAACATAGTATAAAGGGAAGATCCTGAAATAAGAATCAGAAATCCTAGTTTCTAATCTCAGTTCTATAACTAATGATCTGTGCATGTGCTTTATATCTCCAAGGAAAATGAAATTTTCTCCAGGGTAAATATTAAAGTTTATTTTTATCTTTATCTCCCTGTTGCATTGCACATAGTAGGTACTTCATGTTTGCTTTTAAGAAGAAGAGGAATAGATTTATTGTGCTTGACCTCAAAAAGTAAAACTAAGGAATACCTATCCACATTAGGTAGATGATACAAAGAGATAAATGTAAGATCAATATAAGAAAAAAACTTCCTGACATTTATCTACAGTAGAAGAAGATGCCTCAAGTAGGAACAGATTCTTGAACCCTAGACTATGGTTTCCTCATCTGTAACATGAAGAAGTTATATTAGACAGTTAATAAGATCCTCTTTAGGTCTTAAATCTATGAACCACTTGGTCTCCTAACTATATTGTTCACTACTGCTTTCAGCAGGTGGACCTAGCTGTTTGCCCTAAAGGTACTAAATCTGTCCAGGCAGCAGGAAGTAAAATTCAAGGAATTATCATTTCATCATATGACTCAGGCAAATACATAATATTTTGCAATTTTTCAACCCCACCATTTCCAAAGAAAGAGTATATGGAAAGTTCTACTTAATTTCATAAATCTTGTGTAAAATGTTCTAAGATTCCAAAGAAATTATCAGTGACAGCACAACTAGGATAATTTCCTTTCAAACTTTCTCATTTCTGTTTTCCAACTCTCATTTTAATCTTTTTTTATCTTGTAAGGTATCTTTTAGTGATATTGCTAATTTGAGAAGAGCAGCTAGTGAATAAACCACCAGACCTGGAGTCAGAAAGATCTGAATTCAATTTCAGCCTCAGATACTTACTAGCTGTGTGACCCCAGGCAAATCACTTAGCCCTGTTTGCCTTAGTTTTCTCATCTGTATAATGATCTGGAGAAGGAAATGGAAAATCACTCCAGTATGTGCCCCAAAAAACTACAAATGGAGTCACAAAGAGGCAGGCGTGACTGAAATAACTGAACAACAAAAAAATTACATAGGAAGTCTTAATAAAGACTCTCTATGTGATAAAGACAAAAAAAGACAAAGAGGATGAGGGATGTGATTTGTGAGTGAATAAAAAGCACTGTTAGATTTTACAGTATATCTCTTAATAAAAAGGATACTAAGTAATAACGATATTTTTTCAATAGCATTTATTCATTCATCATAACTATTAAATGACTTTTTACATGCAAAGAATTGTGTGTTGTCAGCAATATTATCAGAGGTGGAGATAATATAAGACACAAAGATGCTTTCTAAGATATCAGAAGAGGCTGAGGGTGGGAGAAGATGATAGAATTATGTGATACTAATAGTAGTAGTAGCATTGTTGTTGCTAAATAGTAACTAAACTAAAGATGTTCCTGATATAAGGAATACATCACTGAAACTAATATCTTGTTCACCTTTCTTCTTAGGACTCAATAATCAATTAACTGAATAGTAGTACTGAGTCACACAGTTAGTACTCCCAGTCAGTCTGGGCCTTCGGCCTACTACTTCAAAATAAAGCAAAATTCCATATGCACCAATAGCCAACTGTTCAAAACCTGGTTTGGTTTTTGTCTGAATTTCTGGCTGTCAATGCTCTATGGGGCTAACAAAAGAGAATTAACTTCATATACATGAAGAACAGCAGAGCTTCGTTATCTCCCAGATCTATCTCTGGCTATCATCTCATCATCTCTCTTGAACTTTGGGCAAGACCTGTCAGCACCTACCTGTTGGACAGCACCACTTCTAAAGCAACTTTTCTCACTATCATCTCCCTTAGTTTTCTTCCTTTATGCCAAGGATCCAGCTCCTACATATTAGGAAACTTCTGTTTGTTTGTTTAAAAACACAAGAAACTGCATGATGAGGGAGATTCATTTTCTGAGGATTCTTTTACTAATTTATCATTGTATGGGCAATTCTTAACTCTGTTCCCAAAGTTATTCACTAAGTAAATTTTTTAGATCTCAGGATTTTTTTTCCTAATTGGGAAAAAAAAGCCGTAATGATGTGTTTATATGCCCAAGTCAGTCTCCCCAACTTAGTTCATGCATAATATAGTGCACTATGGTACTAATAGTATCATAAAACCTAATCACCATTAAAATATTGTGTCTATGGGGAAATGTGTTCTTAGTTCCAACTCAAGGCTCTAGGAATGCATCTCCTCTAAGGCAGAGGTAGAAAAGATTTCTAGACTGTTATAACACAAAGTCCCAGAGGCAAGGGCTCCAGTTATACCTTTAGACATAACCATTCTCTCCTGGGGAGCCTATGTTGCCACAGCACCCATGCTCCCCCATCTCACTAAGGGAGCTTCCATTTCTCAAACCCTAACTACTAAAGCCCTAAACATAGTCCATACCACACAGATCTTTGCTGTGAAGCCTCAGGGTGTGGTTGTGTTCTCAACACTATACACCATATAACAGTGAATAATAGAAAGGAGGGACACTGTGCATAATTCATCCTGTCTGATGTTCTCCCTCATTCCCTCATTGGTAAGCAATTAGTCACTTCTTTAATCCTTAATCTACACTGGCATTAGTGACTTCATATTCTGCTATTTCAGAAGAATCGGAGAATCTAAAAATGGCCATTTCAATAGTGTGTCCTTCAGAGTGGCAGCTTCAGTAACATCTTTGACTCATTAGTGTATAAAGTTCATTGATAAATCAGTTATTCATAAGTTTGGAACTGTATATTCTTTTGAGAATCAGGCTTAGGGGTTATCATCTTCAGGAGAAAAATAAGGCTGCTACTTTCAGCTAATTTCTAACTGCTCCTCACAGAAAAAAGAAGTGCTGTAAAGACCAATACTCTACTCTATATAGCAGTGAGTGACACAAAGGATAGAGCATTAGATAAAATGTATTGTTTGGTTCTCCTCATAGTGTCCTCATTATTAAGAAGTTAGACACTAATTTAATTTAATACTACCTATATTGGTAAAGACAAAACCATATGCTGGGAAGAGAAATATCTGCTGAAAGAATCATTAGAATCATAGAACTTTGTATCTAAAATGACCCTTCAAGGTTCATTCATTCAACAAAGGCTGAGAAAGGAATCTGATCCAATGTCATTATTTCATGAAATTAGGAAGATAAAGAATAGAACTCTGAGCCTGAAAAAAATTGAGATAATTACACACAGGTCCACACATATAACCACCTCAAACTGTGTGTGTGTGTGTATGTATTTTAAAACACAAGGAATTGCATGATGAGGGAGATTCATTTTCTGAGGATTCTTTTATTAAGGTATCATTGTACAGGCAATTCTCAACTCTGTTCCCAAAGTTATCACTAAATAAATTTTTAGGTCTCAAGATTTTTTTCCTAATTAAAAAAAATAATGATGTTTATATGCCCAAGTCAGTCTCCCCAACTCTGTGTGTGTGTATGTGTGTGTGTGTGTGTGTGTGTGTGTGTGTGTGTGTGTGTGTGTAATAAAGCCAGGAATTGGAGACAAGAAATTAAAAGCAAGTGCAGTGTTCCCACAGGAATCCCCTTAGAAGCTTTTGTCCCACTGTCTTTACCTTCCTCGTATTAATTTGCATGAGACTAAGAAAATCTTGAAACTAAGAAAACTACAAGGCCTCAGACTAAGAAAGTTATTGGTACCTTTTTGGAAGGCAGACCTAATGATGATGCTGTTTTTACAGTTTATAAATTAAACATTATGCAGGAAATTATCAGTACTTTCTAACCCTAAGTCAGATAAAAGCTAGACTCAGACTACATTTAATAAGGCTGTAGTTTTAAATATATTTAAACCCTAAAGAGAGCTATTTATCTGGCTGGTCTGTATTCCAAAAGCTTAGCCTTTATGGAAAGCACTTTCTTTTTTAGAAAGAAAATAGCTATCAGAGCCAAAACTTTGCAGGGGGAGGAGGGAGGAGGAGACAGAACCAGACTCAAATTTAGGGAGAAAAAAAACAGTTAAGAATTTTTCTTCAAAGCAAAATTGAATGTGATGACACTGCCTTTTTAAAAAAACACAACCATAACTTAAGCCTCTGAGTTTTAAGTTAAAAAAGATATGCTAGAGACAACTCTTCCTCTTTTAACTCTAGCTGAAATAAAAAACTAGAAACAGATCCATAACTTCATATCCAATAGAGCTGTCAAACACAGAACCAGGGGACATCATCCAGCAATGGCCACCTGAGACCAGCAGGGAGCAATGCCCAGCAGAGACTTCATGTCACACACCCTTATGCCTGGCAGAGACTACATCACTGGCAGAGATTTCATGCCATATGAAACTAGTAGGGTGTAGGCAAGAACAAGGCAATGACTTCACCAAAATACATTGGCAGCCTTCCTGTATCAGAGATGTCAGCTACTCTTCAATTCATGTTCTTTCCTAACCATATTTGTTCCTTAAGGATGTACTATGGACACATGTTCTCTAGATGTCCCCCTCTTTGTGCCTATAGTCACATATGCTCCTTTCAGGTGCATTCCTCCATAAGTGTTTCTCTCTTCCTATTGATGGTGTGCATTTTTATAGGAATATGTACCCTAGGTCTAAAAGAGAAATGTCCTTTTACTACTTTTCTTATTATGATATTTCATTAAAAGACTTTCATTTGAACTAATTTTTTCTGGCTGACCAATAAAAGTAAATACATCAGCAGAGACCTGTAAGCTATGGTTTTTAGTGACTGTGGGTCCACCGAATATCTTAAACCAGGAGTCATTTGTCCAGAGGGATTCACATGCAAGTAGGAGGCTACATTCAAATGATACAAAGGTTGTATGCTGAAATAGATAAGCCTGATTGGTCTTTTAAGGTCAAGACCTTTGGGAGTATTGTACCTTTATAGGGCTACCATGGGCTCCAGATATGTTCCTCAGATTAGTAGGTTCAAAAAATGTATTTTATCAATTCCCCAAAGATTAATCCAGCTAAATCAAACTTATGGAGTGTAATACTATGCCAAATGGCATCTAGGTATTGTTACTATTCCTCACTTAACTTATAAAGCAGCAGCAGGTACAGTGGAAAGAGTATTGGCTTTCAAGTTGTCTAAAAACCTAGGTTCAAGTGACACTTTTTTGTTTGTTTGTTTTTAAACCCTTGTACTTTGGTGTATTGTCTCATAGGTGGAAGAGTGGTAAGGGTGGGCAATGGGGGTCAAGTGACTTGCCCAGGGTCACAGAGCTGGGAAGTGTCTGAGGCCGGATTTGAACCTAGGACCTCTCGTCTCTAGGCCTGACTCTCACTCCACTGAGCTACCCAGCTGCCCCCTCAAGTGACACTTTTGAGTTTTACTGCCTGTAACACTTTGGGCAAATCTATTAACCTTCCTGGGTCCTTTTTTTTCATTTACAAAATAAAGATGGTTTCCTAAATGGCCATTGAGATTCCTTCCATCTGTAGATCTAGGATACTATGGTTTTGGTAGAAAGAGTGAAATGTCATGAATAAATGCCTATTCTGAAGCCAGGAAGATCTGGTTTCAAGGACTGAACCTAATATATAATAGCTATGAGATCATGGACAATTCACTAAAGCTCTCAGTTTCCCAGACAGCCCTCTAAAACAATAAATTAAAGGGAGAGATGCTGATTTGAATTGATGGAAGGATTTCCCACACAGGGAGTTTCTTATGCCAGTGAAATCTTAGATTTCTATT
Source organism: Gracilinanus agilis (assembly GCF_016433145.1). Classification (NCBI taxonomy): domain Eukaryota; kingdom Metazoa; phylum Chordata; class Mammalia; order Didelphimorphia; family Didelphidae; genus Gracilinanus; species Gracilinanus agilis. The sequence continues at coordinate 6,840 of NW_025385032.1, forward strand.
ACTCTTCTCTAAAGAAAAAGAAAAATCTCCCTAATGAGATTTATTCTCCCTCATTTCTAGTTTGATCACTAGTCTCCTTTCCGGAGAAAGCAGAAGCAATATAGGAATTGATTAAATCTGCTTCATGTCTCTCATATGTTAACATCACACCATTTTCCATAAGCATTTGAGTCTTCTCCCCTCCCTTATTCTTCTTGATCTAAATTTTTAAAATCTATTTTGATGTTTTTAGCATTTTTTTGCAAAGATAAGCTTATTCTGGGTTTTAGACATCCTGATGTTTTTAAGGGTTTGGTTTTTTTATGCATGACACTCTTTAGTCTTCCTTGGTTGAGTATTCCTTTTTCTATCTCTGTCTTTTAAGTCTGAACTCATTAGATTCTTTATCCCACCACATGGATGTCACCACATGCCTTTTTCTTTCATCAAGGTTGTTTACAATTATGTAGTCAAAAATCTCATTTTTTAGATTCACTCATTCTGAACTTGCCATCTTCTCCTCAAAATCCTTTAGCCATGAGATCACATTCATTTCTTCTTGCAACTTTTTAAAATTGGGACCTGTGGTGAGACTTCCTGATTAAGATGGCGGCAGAGTAAAAAGCAGCTGCTTAACCTCTCCTAACCGAAACATATAGGACTCCTCAAGAATACATAAAAACAAATCCAGAGGAACGAAGGGACCCCACAACAGGGTGCAGCATTGAAGATACATCGGATCTGGGCATTTCCATGCTATAAAGGAGTGAAACAGCTCTCACTAAAATGTGAGCTGAGCAACCCCCTCTCCCACCCTACACCACCTACAGTGCCAAAGCCAGTGCACAAGAGTTAGAGCAAGTTTGGGGCACGCATTAAGTCCTTGGCAGCTACCTGGGGTCACAAAGGCTTGCTCCTGAGAGCAGCAAGACTTAAGACCTCAAGAGGCTAAAGAACGCATGGGGAGTGCGGGCGTGGATGCAAGCTCAGACACTGATTCTGAGTGTAGGCACGGACCTTGAGTGGGGACCCGGTGCAGAGGGTGCAGGACTGTGGAAGCAGCTCCCTGAGACTGTTAAAGGAGCCTCATGCAGAGGAACAAGCAAGGGGACCACCAGGAGGCTTGACCCTGAGAACAACTAGACCTGAGACCTCAGGAGCCTAAAGAGTGCAGACAGACTCTGAGTATGAGGATAAACCTGAGAGGGCACAGGGCTAACAACGGCAAGCAAGAGACAAGAACCCCAAAAGAGAAAGATCATCAAGAAGAAATCTGTAACACTCAACAACTTTTACACAGATAAAATCCAAACAACAGAGCAAACAGCAGAGGAGAACAAACAAGTAATCATATCCAAACCTTCCCAAAATAATGAAAACTGGCCACAAACTATTGAAGAGTTCAAATCTGAGATGATGAGAAAGATAGAAGAGATTTGGCGGGAGAAGTGGGAAATAGCTCAAAAGGAAATTAACAGGTTAGAAGACAGAAACTCCCAATTGGAGAAAGATGCCCAAAAATCAAATGAAATGGTAAGCAAATTGGAAACCAAAATCTGACAAGAAAATAACAGTTTAAAAGGCAGAATTTCACAATTAGAAAGTGAGGCAAGTCAATTGAAGACCAGAAATAACCAAATTGAAAAGGAAAACCAAAAGATTATAGCCAAAAACCAGTCCCTAAAGGTTAGAATTGAGCAATTAGAAGCTAATGATCTCTAAAGACAGCAAGAACATATAAAACAAAGTCAAAAGACCAATAAAATAGAAGGAAATATGAAATATCTAAATGAGAAAGTGACAAACCAAGAAAAAATTGTCTAGAAGAGACAATCTGAGAATCATTGATCTTCCTGAAAAAGCAGAAATTAATAGAAATTTGGACTCCATACTAAAAGAAATTATTTAGCAAAATTGCCCTGAAGTTCTACAACAAGAGGGCAATATAGACATTGAAAGAATCCATAGTGTGTAAATGGAATTAACTCTAGCCAATTCATAGTCAAAACTCTACCCATCCTAGGCATAAAAATGATATAATCCTCACCTCCCTTAATGGGGAGGGGAGATGAGTTACCCACACATGACAATAAGTAACAAATCAAGAACTAGGGACTGCCCTTTGGGCAGGCCAAAATCAGTGAAGAGACTGCCATTTGTCCACTTGAATTAGAGGTGGACCCACGGGAAGTGACGAAAGACACTATCTCTTTAAGTATGTTGGTTACTTCCTGTGGAGGCAGTTCCCGCTTTGAACTTGGTGCTGAAGGACCTCCCTTGAGACCTCAGGCAGCTTCTACTCAGCATGGTCACGTGGGTAAGTTAGGCTGACTTCCTTGGCCTACCTAGGCCGCTTCCAAACTCTGCCTTAAGTAGGCACTAGCCTATCTGATTGCTAGGCCTTGTGGCTTGCAGCCTAATATTTAGCCTTTTAACCTTCTCTCTCATCCAGGCCTCCACAGGCCTGGACTAGCCTCTCCCTTCCACTTCATTCCCATACTTTTACCTTCCTAATTGAAAATAAACTGCCTAACCCAATGCTGACTTGGGTCTGATTTAATTACGGAATCATCCTGAATTGTTGATTCCTGGCGGCCACACTTTAAATACATATCTATAAAATACCTAAATCTCCCTCTTACATTTTTGGCTGACCACGTTTTGGTCTCGAACTTCCTCAATCTTCCTAAATTTTCTTGAATTCTTCTTTTACCTTAAAACTATCCCTTAAGTCAGCCTTCTCACAGCACGCTTTGGAACTGCGATCGATATAAAGCTGCCAGACTGGTGATATCAAACGGGGGCCCTGAAAATTCAGCTAGGAGACTGTTCTCTTGCCTAAGGGAACAAATAACCCAATTAGCTGACCTTAGCTTCACCTGGGAAGGACTGCTTGGTTCTCCTGGCCAGGCCAGGACACACCTGAATAAGATTTAAAAAGCAGGCCTGTCCCTAATAGAAGCAGAAGGCACTAGACTCAGCATATTAGTAGATTTTTAGGGAGAGTAAATTTTTTTTAGCTCAATTCTCTATTTTATTTCAAAACTGTATTTCTAGTTTTAAAATCTACACTAGACCCAGAAAAGACAACCCCCAGGAATATAATAGCCAAATTCAAGAGCTTCCAAGTAAAAGAAAAATATTTTACAAGAAGCCAGAAAGAGACAATTCAAATATCAAGGAGCACCAATCAGGATCATACAGGATCTGGCAGCCTCCACGCTAAAAGACCACAAGGCTTGGGATATGATATTCAGAAAGGCAAGAGAAATGGGTCTACAACCAAGGATCACCTACCCATCAAAACTGACTATATACTTACAGGGGAAAGTTTGGGCATTCAACAAAATTGAAGATTTCCAAGTATTTGCAAAGAAAAGACCAGGACTAAATGGAAAGTTCAATATCCAACCACAAAAATCAAGAGAAACATGAAAAGGAAAATAAGAAACAGAGGGGAAAGAAAGAAAACTCATAATTTTTTAAATTTGCCTCTTTAAGGGCTTCAATAAGATCTAATTATCTGTATTCCTATGTGGAGAAATGTTATGCATAATTCTCTGTAGTGAACTCTATTCACTATTATAGTATTCACTATTATAGTAATTAGAAGAATTAATCATAGGGAGAGGTTGGAATACTAAATAGTCTAAGATGATATGGGGGTGGGAAAGAGGGTTTGAATAGTAGAGGACACCAAGAGAAACTTGAATGAATAAGGAAAATAGGATATTTTATTACACACAAAGAGGTCATGGGAAGGGGAAGGGATGAATACTATTATAAGAAGGAGAGGAAGAGAGCATTAAGAGGTAATATTTAAACCTTACTCTCGGTGTAATTAATCCTGAGAGGGAAGAGTAGCTTTATCCATTGAGATGCAAAACTCTATCTAACCCTACTGAGAAAGTCAGAAGAGATGAACCAAAGGGAGAAGGAGAGTGCGGAGGTCAAAAAAGGGAGGGGAGAAGAGGGAGGGAATTCATTAGGTCTTAAAAATAAAAAGAGGGGAATAATAAGGGAGGGGGTAGAAAGGGAAGTAAATCAAGGGAGGGGACAAGGGTTACTGGCATAAAGAAAAGCACTGGTTTAAAAGGAAATAGTGTAAGAAGAAGAGGTAGAACTAGGAGAGGATACCAAAATGTTGTGGAATACACAACTGATAATTATAACTCTGAATGTGAATGGGATGAACTCGCCCATAAAAAGGAAACAAATAGCAGAGTAGATTAGAAACCAAAATCCTGCTATATGGTGTCTACAAGAAACACACATGAGGCGGGTGGACATACACAGGTTTAAGGTAAAGGGTTTGAGCGAAATCCTTTGGGCCTCAAATGAGAAAAAGAAGGCAGGAGTGGCAAATATGATTTCTGACAAAGCCAGAGTAAAAATAGATATGATTAAAAAAGACAGGGATGGTCATTAAATCCTGATTAAAGGCAGCATAGAGAATGAGGAAATAAAATTGCTCAATATGTATGCACCAAATGGCATAGCAACCAGATTCATAAAGGGGAAACTGGCAGAGCTCAAGAAGGAAATAGATAATAAAACCATACTAGTGGGAGTTCTAAATATCCCTCTTTCAGATCTAGATAAATCAAACCAAAAAATGAAAAAGAAAGAGGTAAGAGAGATGAATGAAGTCCTAGAAAAATTAGATTTAATAGATATGTGGAGAAAAATAAATAGGAACAAAAAGGAATACACCTTCTTTTCAGCTGTACATGGTACATTCACAAAGATTGACCATGTAATAGGGCATAGAAACATTGCAAACAAATACAAAAGAGCAGAAATAATAAATGTAACCTTCTCAGATCATAATGCAATAAAAATAATAATTAGTAAGGGCACTTGGACAGGCAAATCAAAAACTAATTGGAAATTAAATAATATGATTCTCCAAAAACAATTTGTCAAAGAAGAAATCATAGAAACAATCAACAATTTCATTAAAGAGAATGACAATGATGAGACATCCTACCAAACTCTGTGGGATGCAGACAAGGCAGTACTCGGGGGGAAATTTATATACTTCAGTACATATATTAACAAATTAGGGAGGGCAGAAATTAATGAATTGGGTGTGCAACTTAAAAAATTAGAAAGCAAGCAAATTAAAAATCCCCAGATGAAAACTAAATTAGAAATACTAAAAATCAAGGCAGAAATTAATAAAATTGAAAGTAAAAGAACTATTGAATTAATAAATAAGACTAGGAGCTGGTATTTTGAAAAAACAGATAAAATAGACAAAGTACTGGTCAATCTAATAAAAAAAGGAAAGAAAAAAAACAAATTGACAGTATCAAAGATGAAAAGGGAGACCTCACCTCTAATGAAGGGGAAATTAAGGCAATCATTAAAAACTATTTTGCCCAATTATATGGCAATAAATATAGCAATCTAGGAGATATGGATGAATATTTACAAAAATACAAATTGCCTAGATTAACAGCAGAAGAAATAGAATACCTAAATAATCCCATATCAGAAAAATAAATTGAACAAGCCATTAAAGAACTCCCTAAGAAAAAATCACCAGGGCCTGATGGATTCACAAGTGAATTCTATCAGATATTCAAAGATTAGTTAATCCCAATACTATACAAATTATTTGATATGATAAGCAAAGAAGGAGTCCTACCAAATTCCCTTTATGACACAAATATGGTACTGATTCCAAAGCCAGGGAGATCAAAAACAGAGAAAGAAAACTACAGACCAATCTCCCTAATGAACATAGACGCAAAAATTGTAAATAGAATATTAGCAAAGAGACTCCAGGAAGTGATCAAGAGGATCATCCACCATGATCAGGTGGGATTTATACCAGGAATGCAAGGATGGTTCAACATTAGGAAAACCTTCCACATAATTGACCATATCAACAATCTAAAAAACAAAAATCACATGATCATCTCAATAGATGCTTGAAAACTCTTTGACAAAATACAGCACCCATTCATATTGAAAACCCTGGAAAGTATAGGTATAAAAGGACCTTTCTTAAAAATAATAAACAGGATATACCTAAAACCATCAACAAGCATCATATGCAATGGGGATAAATTAGAAGCCTTCCCAATAAGATCAGGAATGAAACAAGGATGCCCATTATCACCTCTATTATTTAACATTGTACTAGAAACACTAGCATTAGCAATTAGAGAAGAAAAAGAAATTGAAGGTATCAAANCAGATGATATGATGGTCTACTTAAGAAATCCTAGAGAATCAACTAAGAAGCTTGTAGAAATAATCAACAACTTTAGCAAAGTTGCAGGATACAAAATAAATGCACATAAATCATCAGCATTTCTATACATTTCCAACACAACACAGCAGCAAGAGGTAGAAAGAGAAACACCATTTAAAATCACCCTAAACAATATAAAATACTTAGGAATCTATTTACAAAAACAAACACAGGAATTATATGAAAACAACTACAAAACACTTTCCAAACAATTAAAACTAGATCTAAATAATTGGAAAAACATTGATTGCTCATGTATAGGATGAACTAACATAATAAAAATGACCATTCTACCCAAATTAATTTACCTATTTAGCGCCATACCTATCAAACTACCAAAAAACTTTTTTATTGAATTAGGAAAAACTATAACAAAGTTCATCTGGAATAACAAAAGATCAAGAATATCAAGGGAAGTAATGAAAAAAAATGTGAAGGAAGGGGGTCTAGCAGTACCAGATATTAAACTGTACTCTAAAGCAGTACTCATGAAAACAATATGGTACTGGCTAAGAGACAGAAGGGAGGATCAGTGGAATAGACTTGGGGTAAGTGACATCAGCAAGACAGTGCATGATAAACCCAAAGAGCCCAACTTTTGGGACAAAAATCCATTATTTGACAAAAACTGTTGGAAATTTGAAAAACAAGATGGGAGAGATTAGGTTTAAATCAACATCTCACACCCTACACCAAGATAAATTCAGAATGAGTGAATGACTTGAATATAAAGAGGGAAACTATAAATAAGTTAAGTGAACACAGAATAGCATACTTGTCAGATCTCTGGGAAAGGAAAGATTTTAAAACCAAGCAAGAGTTAGAGAAAATTATAAAATGTAAAATAAATTATTTTGATTATATCAAACTAAAAAGCTTTTGTACAAACAAAAACAATGTAGCCAAGATCAGAAGGGAAGCAACAAATTGGGAAAAAATCTTTATAACGAAAAACTCTGACGGGGTCTAATTACTCAAATATACAAGGAGATAAATCAATTGTATAAAAAATCAAGCCATTCATGGGGCAGCTGGGTAGCTCAGTGGAGTGAGAGCCAGGCCTAGAGATGGGAGGTCCTAGGTTCAAGTCTGGCCTCAGACACTTCTCAGCTGTGTGACCCTGGGCAAGTCACTTGACCCCCTGTCTCTTATACACATTTTTTTTTTTTTTTTTTTTTATACACAGTATTGGCTCCAAGACGGAAGGTAAGGGTTTAAAAAAAAATCAAGCCATTCCCCAATTGATAAATGGGCAAGAGACATGAATAGGCAATTTTCAGATAAAGAAATCAAAAGTATCAATAAGCACATGAGAAAGTGTTCTAAATCTCTAATAATTAGAGAAATGCAAATCAAAACAACTTTTTTTTTTTTTTTTTTTTTTTTTTTTTTTTTTTTTTTTTTTTTTTAATGCATTGCTGGTGGAGTTGTGAACTGATCTAACCATTCTGGCTGGCAATTTGGAACTATGCTCAAAGGGCTATAAAAGAATGCCTGCCCTTTGATCCAGCCATACCATTGTTGGGTTTGTACCCCAAAGAGATCATAGATAAACAGACTTGTATGAAAATATTTATAGCCATGCTTTTTGTGGTGGCAAAAAACTGGAAAAGGAGGGTATATCCTTCAACTGGGGAATGGCTGAACAAAATGTGGTATATGCTGGTGATGGAATACTATTGTGCTCAAAGGAATAATAAACTGGAGGAATTCCATGTGAACTGGAAAGACCTCCAGGAATTGATGCAGAGCGAAAGGA
>NW_025385033.1:0-3272 GCF_016433145.1 Gracilinanus agilis
TAAAGACGCTACCCACATTCAGAGGAAGGACTGCAGAAGAGGAAACAAATAAGAAAAACAACTGCTTGAACGCATGGGTCAGGGTGGACATGACTGAGGGTGTAGACTCGAAACTACCACACCAATGCAACTACCAACAATTTGCAAATTGGTCTTGTTCAAGGACACATGACAAAACTAGTGGAAACGCGCATCGGCCAAGGGTAGGTGGGGGGCGCGGGGGGGGGTGTTGAAGGGGAAAGGGGAGCATGAATCATGTAACCATGTTAAAAATGAATATTAATAAATGTTAAAAAAAAATCCACATAAAATATTTTGGCTCTCCTTTTGTACTAGAGAAGTTTGAATTTTTTCTTTTTCTTTTATGAGGTGTTTACTATGTATATTTATGGTATTACAAGATAAAATATGTTGATATTATATACTATATATTTTATGCCTTTCTGAATTTCTAAACTTTTTCTGTGTCATCTATTGGCCTTTATGTGTTGCCTGTGGCTCCTATAATACTTCCCCACCCAAATTCTCATTTAATTTTTTATGCAGATTTGCACTATATTGAAAGTGTGATGGGGAAGTCACAACAGGGAAGGGATTTCTCTACTTTGGTAATTTGTTTTATTCAGGTTGATGCTAGTCAGTGTCTTGTTCAAATTGAGATCCCTCACATTTCTCAGCTTCAAATTAAGTGCCCTTTCCACTGTAACTTTTCAGTACTTTTTTCTGTTCAATCAGTAAATAAGAGTTTATTTTTCTTTTCTTTTTTAAATCCTTACTTTCCATCTGAGAATTAATACAGTATATTGTTTCTGAAGCAGAAGAGAGGTAAGGGCTAGGCAATGGGGGTTAAGTGACTTGCCCAGGGACACACAGCTAGGAAGTATCTCAGGCCAGATTTGAACCCAAGACCTACCTTCTCTGGACCTGACTCTCAATCCACTGAGCCATCCAGCTGTCCCCTTCTTGATTCATTCTTAAGTCACTATGTCCCCCTTGTTCATTACCTTAAAACTAGGAAAGGCTTCATGAATGCTTGTGGGGTTGAATTGTTGAATCTTTGGCTCTTTATTCATTGAGTCTGGCTATCTTTCAATAAGCATTTATTAACTGTCTCAAGGGACTGTATTAGATGCAGAGAATGAGTTATGCAAAACATGGCATGTGGCGGAGACATGGATTTTGAGGTGGAGGAAGAGGAAAGTAGACAAATGATGGCAAAGAGTTAAGTGATTGTCTCTCCCCCAATCTTTCCAGCATAAGACTGAAATTCTGGTCCTATATTGGGAGACAAGGCAGAAAGAAAGGTATGAAAGAATGCCACATGTGATATATTTATTAGCCATTAACAATGAAGAAGATCTTTTCTGGTATCTTGATTTCAGAAATCAGAAATTCTATTTATACAACTAGAGTTCTCTCTTTTTACCCCCAGGCTATTTCCTAACTCAGGATTCTCTTAGCATCTTCTAAGAGTGAGTAGATTCTGGCAAACGAACACTGGGGACCTCCTTCTCATGGACAGGACAGATGAGTTGGAAGGGAAGCAAACTGAGTTTGGGGGTCGTGGAAACTTAAGTCTACTCTTAAAGTGGCAGGATGTTAGAAGTGAAAGAGACCTTTGAGATCATCTCATTCAACCTCTTTACCCTGGGGAAACTGAGTACCTGAGAGAGGAAACAACTTGCCCAAGGTCATAGTTAATACTTTATTGTGGTGTGATTTTTTTAACCAGACTTGTGATATTATTTGGGTAGAGAATTCTGGGTAAGAAAACTCTTTACACCAAATTCAGTTGATATGTGGAAGGCAGTTTATAGTCTTAGAGAATTGCCTGATGCCAGAGAGGTGAAGTGCCTTTAGCCCTATGAGTCAGAGGAAAGACTTGAACTCAAACATGAGCTCTCTATCATCAAAGTCACACTGCTCATCTGGAAAATTCTTTAACCTTTATAATTAGAGAAATCAAAGAATGGAAAGAAGTTTTGCCCTTCAGTTACAAGGATGGTCAGTATTGGAAGAAAGCCAGTGCTAATAAAATGAAATCTAGTGGGGAGGGGTCAGAAACTAGGAAGGTCCAAGATCCTCCCTCAGTAGTTCACTGGGAGAGATCAACACGTCCATCCTTTGATCATAGAAATGAAGCCGCCCTGATCTTTTACTATCTTGTGATTGGGGAACCAAAGATGGATCCAAAGTTTAACTAATATTCTCTCCTATTTGAAGATGACTTTTAGATCAATATATACATTCAAAACCTCCATATTCAGAAATGTACTTATGATTGGCCTGGAAAAGTGTGTCAGCATCATTAATGTCATATGTGAAAGCCAAGTCTTTAAATGAACCAGTCTGTCTCATTCTGCTTGTTCTCAGATAAGAAGGGAAAGAATTGTTTTATTTTTTAACTAGGCTGAAGGAGACGATGATGGTGACCATGCTGGGTTAAGAGAAAGGAAACCAGAATTCTAATTCTGGCTTTACCACTGACTCTGTGAAATTAGATAATCACTTGAGCTCTCTGGGTATCAGTACCCTTATCTGTAAAATGAGAGGGTTAGATTGTACAGATAGTACATGTGACCTAGCTACCTTCTTAGTTATTAAGGGAAAACAAAAATAAAACCACCACAATGTTCCATCTCATTGTCATAACATTTTCCCGCTTCCAAAAGACACAGAAATAGACAATATCATTTGGTTTGAATGTTGCAATAATCCTGAGGTTGGGACATATATTATTATCCTGATTTTCAGATGAGGAAATGGGGGTTCATTCATTCATCCAATGGTTAACAGACCCACACCCACCTCTGATGTCTACCAATCCAGATAAGAGCTGATCTGACTTTAATTCATGCTATTGTTATTACTGTAGTTTCTATTTTCACTGATACTACTGATGTGTTTATTGCTAGACTGCTTATACTTGAGTAAGTGTTACCTAGTTTTATAGTTGTGACTAAGTACTCCAATCTCCTTTAGGATAAAATATAAAATCTTCAGCCTAGAATTTAAAGTCCTCTATAATCTGGCTCCCACTTCCCTTTGCATTGGCTCTCTTCCCTGCCTTGGATGCTTACCCTCCCCAATTTTATGTCTTAGTTTCTCTGACTTTCTTCAAATTCAGCTTGTCTCACCTTTTATAGGAGTACTTTTCTGGTTCTCCTCTCTCCAACTTTTTTTCAGATTATCTATAATTTACTATATGTATACATATATATATGGAGAGAGAGAGAAAGAATAAGAGAGAGAGAGGAGAGGAGAGGAGAGAG
>NW_025385034.1:0-3778 GCF_016433145.1 Gracilinanus agilis
GGGAGGGAAGGAGTCCTTAGACAGCATCATATTTCTTTTCTTTTTTTTTTTAAGATCTTATAATTCGTTGTATTTCTCCCCAATTACATGTAGAGACTATTTTTAACACCATGTTTATTTTCAGGATAAAATGTTGACTATGCAACATAGACTATCAGAGCTAGATGGTCTCTGAGGTGCCTTCCAACTCTGAATTTATATAATTTTTGTGACCTTTGCCCACCTATAGCGATGTATGAATTATTTAGACAATGTAAAATAATTAAATTTATTGACTTGGTCAAACAAACTTTATAATTTTTCAAAACTTTTAACATGACTTTATTTTACTGCAATCACTTGTTTCACATGATTTGACATTAAATTAACAACACTTTGAAACATACTCTTTAACTCTTGAAACCACCTAGCACACTGGATTTTACTAAAGTGTACCTTTGATGAACAGTGCATTTTTCCAAATCTAGCTATTGTGTATAGGCAATATTTTTTTTAATTTTAATTTTAAAAATTTTTCCATGGCTACATGATTCTTGTTTTCTCACTTTCCTCTTCCCTCCCCCCCTCCCAGAGCTGACAAGCAATTCCACTGGGTTGTATATGTATTATCACTCAAATCCTATTTCCCTGTTATTCATTTTTGTAAAAGAGTAATCTTTTAAAACCCAAACCCCAAATCATATATCCATATAAACAAGTGATAAATCATATGTTTTCTTCTGGATTTCTACTCCAATGGTTCTTTCTCCAGATGTGGATAGCATTCTTTCTCCTAAGTCCCTCAGTGTTGTCCTAGATCATTGAACTGCTTTTACTAGCAAAGTTGATTACATTTGATGATCCCACAACGTTTCAGTTACTGTGTATAATGTTCTCCTAGTTCTGCTCATTTCATTCCACATCATTTCATAGAGGTCTTTCCAATTCTTACAGAAATCAAGCAGTTCATCAGTCCTTATAGCACAATAGTATTCCATCACCATCATATACCACAACTTTTTCAGCCATTCCCCAATCGAAGGACACCCCCTCATTTTCCAATTTTTTAGCCAATAGATTTTTTAACAATTTTTATTTTTTCTAAACTTAGTAAAAATATAACATAGGAGGCAGCTAGGTAGCTCAATGGATTGAGATCCACGCCTAGAGATGGGAGGTCTTGGGTTCAAATCTGTACTCAGATATTTTTAAGTTATGTCACCCTGGATAAGTCATTTAAGCTTCATTGCCTTGCCCTTAGCACTCTTGTTCCTTGAAACCAATTTATCATATTGATTGTAAGATGGAAGGTAAGAGTTTAAAAAACATACATAATATAAAGTTAACATTTCCTTTTACAAAATCTAAAAGAAAAAAGTGAAAGATTGATAAGCTGAACCTTTCTTACATATGACTTGCTTTTCCTTTTAAGTATATAAAAATTCAACACAACTTTCAATCTTTCCTACTTGTTTGTGTTTCCTTTTGGCCTTCCTTTTGTTCTCTTATATATTTAATGCTTCAATTATTCTCTTTTCTCCCTTTCTTTTTGCAACTCTATCACCAGTCCTCCTCTCCCTCTTGCCTACCTCCAAATGAAAAACAAAAACAAAAAAATGTGCATAGTCGAGCAAAACAAATAGCCATATTGTCCATGTCTAAAAATTCATATTGTTTTCTGCACCTTGGGTCTATCGCCTCTCAGTCGGGAGGGAAACCGGATACTTCATCATCAATCCTCTAGTTTTGATTCATGATAGATCATTGCATTGATCAGAATCTTTAAATTCTTCACAGTTTTGTTTTGTTTTTTACAATGTTGATATTTGCCTAATTTGTTCTCCAGGTTCTGCTTACTTCTTCTTTGTGTTCATACAAGTCTTCTCTAAAACCACCACTTTAGTAATTTCTTTGTGTTCGTACAAGTCTTCTCTAAAACTACCACTTTAGTAATTTCTCAGGTGCAATAATATTCCATATACCCTGATTTGTTCAGTTATTAAACCTTTGGGCACTTCTTTAGTTTGTAGTTCTTTGCTATAACAAAAAGTACTGTTATAAATATTTTTGCACATATGAGTATTTTTCCTCTTTTAAAAATTCCTTTATGGTATCACTGGGTTAAAGGTATACATAATTTAGTGCCTTTGGGGGCATAGTTCCAAATTGCTTTTGAAAAAAAAAGCCAGTAAGGTTATTTGTTTTTTCTTAAAACTCTTACCTTCCACCTTAGAATCAATCTTGTGTATTGTCTGCTTCCAAGATGGAATAGTGGTAAGGGCGAGGCAATGACTTGCCTAGGTCACATAGTTAGGAAGTATCTGAGGTCATATTTAAACCCAAGACCCCCTGTCTCTAGGCTTCTTGAGCTGCCCTCAAGCCTATAGGCTTTCATTTTAATAACAAATTTCCACATAAGTTTTCCAAAGTCATGTGATCCATATTATCTCTCTCCCTTCTTCCCTCCCCACTCCCAGAGCTGACAAGCACTTCAATCTGGGTTATACATATATTATCACTTTTTTTTCCTATTTTTGCAATAGAGCAATCTTTTAAAGCCAAAACCCCAAATCATATACTTAATATAAACAAGTGACAAGTGATAAATAATATGTTTTTCTTTTGCATTTCTATTCCCATAGTTCTTTCTCTTAATATGGAAATCTTTCTCTTAAATCCTTCAGGAATATCCTGGATTATTGCATTACTACTAGTAGTAAAGTCCATTACATTGCATAGTTCTGCAATGTTTCACTTTTAGTGTACAATGTTCTCTTGGATCTGCTCATTCCACTCTGCATCAGTTCATGGAGGTTCTTCCAGTTGACAGAGAAATATTCCAGTTCATCATTACTTACAGCTCAATAGTATTCCACCCTCATAAACCACAATTTGTTCAATCATTCCCCAATTGAGGGACACCCCGTCATTTTCCAATTTTTTGCCACCACAAAGAGTGTGGCTCATAGTAAACTCTTAATAAAAGCTGGGGACAGGAAGTCCTAGGTTCAAATCTGGCCTTAGATACTACCTACCTGTGTGACCCTGGACAAGCCACTTAACCCCAATTGTCTAGCTCTTACCACTCTTCTGCCTCGGAACCATACTTAGTATTGATTCTAAAATAAAAAAGTAAGAGTTAAATTTTTTTAATAAAATAAAAGGCTATTGATTGATTGACCTTCAAGTAGCCACTTGGGTTTCTCTGGACCTGAATATCAGTAAATGAGTTAGCTGGCCTCTGATATCCACAGTCCCTTCCAAGTCTAAATCTTATAATCTCTCACCCCAAGTCTCTTCTTTTCTGGTCCCTCTGAAAGGAGAAGCCTGGAATACTAAAACGTCTCTCAGATTGATGGCAAAGCTAACTCAGAGACATGTGCTCCTATTCCTAGACTTCCTCTTCTCCACCCCACCCCTGCCCCCCAAATCCACTCAACACAGATGCATCCAGAACTTACACATTTTTTCATGAGCCTCAGCTTCTGTGCTGCCTTGGCTCCAAGTCAGACCTTACCCACAGGCAGCTCAGGAATATGGTTTATTCAGGAGGCAGAATGAGAGCCCTGTTCTGCTCCCTCTCTCACATAGCAACCAGAGGGCTTGCTGTCTTCTAAATGAACTAAGGTGTGTTTAGGTTCCTTCACATCAGTCACTGGTTCTTTGTGCCCATGTGCTTGTGTGCCCATGTACTGGAGGTTAGGACTCTGTGGGGTCCTATAATAGAGCATGTCTATATATGAGATACAAGGGTGTGTGTGTGTGTGTGTGTGTGTGTGTGTGTGTGTGTGTGTGTGTG
>NW_025385035.1:0-13778 GCF_016433145.1 Gracilinanus agilis
TATATATATATAATCTTCAGACTGTACCTTACTGACCAAGGACAACAGTATTTAAAATGTTCTTAGCATGCTATTCCCATACAAAGACGCATCTCAAACATAAGCAAAATATTACCTTGTGGGCATTGTCACCAGCATCTACACATAAGCTATCATTCTCTCATCTCTCCTCTGAAGAGCATAGTGGCAATCAAACAGTAATGACAGGTAAAAATGTCTCATTCTATTTGCTTGTGAGAAAGTAATTGCCAGGGCAAGTGACACTGGCATTCCTTTAAAAATTTAGTTCAAAGTCATGAAGACTCGTTTTAGGAAAGAAACATTGTTTTGCAGTTTTAAAAATAACTTTTTTATGGACTTTATCACCAACAAATTCAAATGTTTATGATACAAAGAAAAAAAGCAGGTTTGTATTTCAACCCATAAACTTCTGTTATATACTTTATTATTTTTTAAAGTAGTACCTTAGGAAGACTGTAGCAAAATTTTCCTTTTTGGGTCCCCTTCTGAATTTTTTCCTGTGTATTTTTTGTGGATGTGTCTCCCTGGCTTCCTTCCTTCTTTCCTTCCTCCCTCTTTTCCCTCTTCCTCTTTTTTCCTTTCCTTCCTTCTTTCCTCCTTTCCTTCCTTCTTTTCATCTATCATCTCTGCCAAGAAGCAGGAGGCATGCTTCATCACTGGCCTTCTCAAGTCAAGATCATTCACCGCTTTGCTCAAAATTCTGAAGTCATCAAGAGTTAGTTTCCTTTTAATGATTATGTCATCCTATAAAGGGAAAGCCAAAATTTTAAATGGACTTGTACACAGTTTTTTTTTCTTTTATATAATCTTAGGGTTCTCTCTTCCAAGAAATCCCAAAACCATTTCAGTGTCTTAGAGAACCTGAAGCCCTTTTTTTCTGTGGACAGTTTGGGAGGATGCTTTCTCCAGGAACAGTGTCATGGAGGAAAGTCAAGTCAATAAACATTTATTTAGTGCTTACTATGTGCCAGGCACTCTGCTAAGTTTGAGAATACAAATATAAACAGAAAGAACCATTACTGTCTTTAAGGAGCATACATTCTAATGGAGGAAGACAACACATAAAAGGACCCTAAAAGTTACCTGGTGTGGGTATCTTATAGAGAAAGCCTAGGAGGAAATTCAGAAATGCAGAAAAGACTTAGATTACCTAGATATCTTCTTTAAAATGTAGGTTGTAGGAGGAACTGGTCAATGAGAGGGAAAGGCTATAGAAGAAAGACATTTAAAGCAATTATCTGACAACTTCAGATCATAGTTGCTGTTCCACTTTACTTTTTTATATCCTGTCAATGCTATCTCTTGCCCTCACACTAAATCTGGGCTGCTCAGATTTTGAACAGTAGAAGGTTAAAAGAATCAACTGCCTGCTCTCTTTTATTTTAAACATATGCAACTTCAACCCAACCATCTGCCTCTATTAAACACATTTTGTATAAAGTCACATATATTTAATTTTGAGAAGATATTAATGGTTTTCAGGACATGCACCAGTGTTAAGATTACTTTTTTATGTAGATTTTTGAAACTTTGTCTTCCATTAATTTGAGAATTATTTACTGTATTATATGCTATAAGGAATTACATTAAATTATTAAGTAATAATGGCAGAACATTATATATGTTAATATGAAATTATTTGGGGGACCATTTTATTTATGTTCATTAATTATTGTTCATAAGCACAATAAGGTGAAATGATCAAGAATACTATGAATTTTTTTGGTCATTTGAACATAATGAAATTAAATCTAACTTCGCTTTTCTCGAAAAACCTTTAAGTCATCCTGTTTAATAGCAACTTCTTCATGTTTTTTAAGTTTCATTTGTAGTAAGAATGTCAGTTTTCATGTAGTTCAATTTCTCCAATGGTATTTCAGTTCACTCATCTTTAGATTGAGATATCACATTTAGAAAGCCAACATTTCAATTTATCTGGGGCGGGTGTTGACACTCTCTCTGGAGCTCATAGTCTTTATTTATTGATTTATTAAAAGATTTAAGTATTTTATTTTTTTAGAAAAATTTTCCATGGTTAGAAGATTCATGTTTTTACTTTCCCCTTTCCCCCTTTCAATCCCCCCCATATCCAATGCACATTTCCACTGGTTTTAACATGTGTCATCAATCAAGACTTATTTACATATTACTGATAGTTGCATTGGTGTGGTTGTTTCGAGTCTACACCCCCAAACATGTCCACATAAACCCATGTGCTCAAGCGGTTGTTTTTCTTCTGTGTTTCCATTTCTGTAGTTCTTCCTCCAATAGTTCAATTTATAACGAATCTAAAAAATGTTATTTTTGGAATTCTTTACTTTCTTATATTTTATTTTACTACCATCCCTGAAAGTCAGGGAAAATTGGGGCTACTTTGTGTGGAATTAAGAAATGAAACAAGTTTCTAACCTTCCCCAAAATCTCATTCCTCTATATCTATATCTAAAAGGTGAACCTTTTAGAGATCAAATTCCCAAACTGCAACTGTCATGTTGCATGTGATCCCTCACCCGACTCTTACTCTAGGCGGGGAGGGGGGCAGGAAATGCTCCCATTGGGCTGCTGGACAGAGGGTGGGTGATGAGACAAATATCCTCAGACAAGTGAGGAGAGGGGGAATGGAGCAGCCCCCTCCAGCCTATGACATAGGTTCTCCAACACAGCTCTATTTCATAAACATTTTCTCTTTAAAGAAAGAATTACAAGGCATTTGACATTGAAAGCACTGAACAACATTTCAGAAAATAAAACTTGACTATATCTTAATAGATAGGAAGTTACTAGTTTATGCCATGGGAATAATTTCTAAATGATTACTAGACCACTAATAATTTAGAGGAAAATCCAAATCAACATCAAATTAAAAGACAGGATAAAGCTGCATATAAATCTATAATTATAATGGCTCCAACCTGACTTATTAGAGCAAAGTATTTGGTACACAATGAACTTAAACACATTTTAATATTTTACCAATGAGTAATTATGTATCAGAAACAATATAAAACATAATCTCAAAGAAGCATATGGCAAAAAGGAGGGTTAGTTATATAATGTAAGTGAAGGATACCAAATGGATAATTGATTTATTCCCCTGAAACTCATATAATGCCAAGAAATCCAGAGGAAAGTCTCAAGAATGTTGGATGAAAGATTTAGAGGGGATCTTGTGTATAGATCACGCAAAATCAAAAGGCAAGGATAGGTTGTGATTTGTACTTCTAGAGGGGTCCCACTTCAGTGAGACCAGAAATTTCATCAACAGAAGTTGATGTGGAAGTTTTTAAAAAGTAGATAAAAATGCAAATGTTGATTATGATTACCATCATTTCTTAGGGAAGATAAAATAATGTAAAATGGTGACAGTAATGAAGACAAAAGAGCACAGAAAGTTCCTCAGTCAGCAGACACTTGATCTCTTTTTCAAGGGGAGGCAAGGAACAGCCAAGGACTGTCCTGATTTAGAATACAAGTTCATTTTTGAAACATTATGAAGAAGGATGTAAGATTATGAGCAGTATTAAAGAGAAAAAAGCATTGAAGAGGAAAATGAGCTTGGCATAAACTACAACGAAGTTAGATCTTCCCAAGGGCACCCTTATACTAAAGTGGAAGGACAACAAATAGGCACAAAAATGGAACAGATTTGCCAGCTTTTCTATGGTAATCTGTTCTCATCGCCAGTAATAGTAGAGTCACCACATTTGGAATCTAATATGTATCAGTATCCAATAAAGGAAGTTAAAGAAGCAGTTAAGAAAATGTTGTCAAGAAGAGTAACTAAACTTGACCAAGAAACCACCCAAAAGGAATTAATGTTGCAGGTAATAATGTTAAAAACACTCAGAAATTTGTTTTTAAGATTTCTCATGGGGAAAATCTAAAAAATAGTGAAGGGGGAAATGATGGACAAAATAATTATCAAAAAATTATTCAACGATATATCAATAACTATCCAGTGCTACTGATAGGAACATGAGCATAGATATTCAGGCTTCACCAAAAATTTTCTATAGCAGAACATATCTTTACAATAAAATAAAAATTTCCTTTGAGAATTTATGAAAGGACATAAATGGAGAAGATTTTTACAAGAGAAGGCATGCATAGTTTGTCATCTATGATGTTGAAGACAATCTCTATAATAGTGAAATCATGTTTCTATGCATTATAATATAATAAAGGACGTCTCTCTTTGCTCCTATTAGAAAGGATAAAGATCTAAGAGCCATTTCTGGGGCTGTGGACATTGTTTTGAAAGAAAGTATAACCCTTATGAGTATTATTGGGAAACCAAATCAGTCTCTTAGTTTTCTGAACATAATATTTTGTTGTTTGTAGAAATTGTAAGGAAAGGGAAGGATGTGGGGGCTGTCCACTAACCCATCATTCATTAATAATGTTTGTTCAGTCATTTTTCAGTCATGCCCGACTGTAATCCTATTTGAGATTTTTATGGCAAAGATACTGGAGTGGTTTGCCATTTCCTTTTCTACCTCATTTTACAGATGAGGAAACTGAGGCAAACAGAGTTAAGTGATTTGGTCAGGCTAAGTATCTGAGGTTGGATTTGAACATATGTCTTCCTAATTGTAAACCCAGCACAATATGTTAGTTCAAACATTGCCACCCTACCATTCTCAAAAAGAGTTATAGTACAGGAAAAACAAAGGCAAATGCTGGAGCAGAAATAGATGTCCTCATACTATTATTATAACGAATAACTTAAAACATGTCCATTGTAACAAGTCATGCAACATCCATGCAAATTGAAAGAGGTTTCAGATTTACCCTTGTGCTTCATGCATGCAGTTTAATTTACCCTACCTGTTTCAGGAGCCTTAATAATCCAGGATTCTTACATATGGCCCCGTGGCCCTTGATTCTTTAGGAGAAAGCTTTTAGAAAGTTCCTGATAGAGAGCAGTTGTATTGGGCAAGTAACATTTTGCTTTAGTAAGCCAATAGAATTGAATTTTCTCTGTCATACAACTCTGATATACCCCAGTATGACTCAATTTATGTTCTCTTAATTAAAGGCAATTGCGCAATTTACTCTATGCAGCAGTATCTCTCATGTTTATGCCAGACGCTTTAAAGGTTTTTTGTACCATGAGAACATACTGTTAGTTTTTTTAAATTAAAATAAAGATTCCCTGCCCCCTCCCCTTTTTAAGAATTTCAAAATTTATGCAAATTAGGAAAAACTTTCAGGAAAAGGACTCAGTTTCTCTGAAGAAAAATCTGGATGGCAGAAAAGAAGTGGGGAGAAAGAAAGAAGACCAGCAGAAATGGTTAAAAATACTGTAAGCCTGTCATTTTTCTAAGTCAGGATGAAGACAACAGCAAGACTTGTTGTGGCAGTTTTCAGTCTGTTTGCTATTTTGATTGTTGCAAATGTGCTCTGAAGAGGCACATACTGACTGAAATGGCATTTATTTATATATCGATAAATACAGCAGCAGCAGCACAGAGATTCTGGGGAGTTCCAAAATCGGGACAACATCTTCTGTATTCTATCAGATCCCTAACTGGCCTCCCTCACCTCAGAGAAGGAAGACTGAGCTTCTGCTAAAGATGTTTCAGGATTCTCTCTGGCCATACCCTCCTGTGAAGGTCACAATATTAACTTCATCAAGTCAGACAAGCTACCCCTACATTTTCCTTAAGGTCATCAACAAACTCTCATTTGGTATCTAGTTTGTAACAATTAAAATATTGGAGAGACTGGTTTGGGGGTAAGAATAGCAATTTATTGATTAGGCTAGCTTATAACCCAACAAATTGGTAGGTCAGTGGTCCTCTCAATGACCAAAGAACCAGAAAGTCCTATAGGCAGATCTCTAAGTCCAGTTTGGGAGCTCATTATTTAATCCTGCCTAGGACATCCCAATCATCTCTGATTGATGAACAGTTAATGAAGGGAGTGTTCATCAAGACTTTCAACCCCTCCCTACCACCATGTGTAATGAGATCACATAGGCAGGAAGAGTTTTATCCATTAATCATGTTTTATGGCAGGGGTGGGGTGTCGTGATAACATTTTTAAGAACAGAAAAAATGCAAAGGTTCAGTAGACTGGATGGAGCCCCTCTAGTCTAGGACCCGGACACAAGAATTGATTGAGGCTGCTCTAATCCAGGGCATAGGAATTAATACATAAGTAACATAAAGATGCATATTTATATTTAAATAATATATAAAAATCAATTCTCCCAACATTGCATGGAGAGAGGCACAAGAAACTAGGAGAAATGTATTCTCAGTCCTATTTGGAGATGTCAGAACATAAATTGTCTTCCGTACCCTCATGTACCCTACTCATATCAGAATGATTCTCTTTCCTGAGTCAGGGAACTCTTCTTCCTGCGTAAAATTTCTTAGGAGAATGTCTTTGACTCAAGGAAAAAATAGAGGAAGGGAATGGAGGAAAAAGGCAAAGTAGAAAGCTTGTTTGCTTAATAATATTCCTTTATAGTTTTGAAATTTGGGTATATAAATAGGAGATGGTCAAGATAGGGAATCTGGGTTTATAGATTTCACTAGTTTCCTCCATGAGGATAGAGAATATTTGAGATTTTTGTGTTATAAGGGAAATCCTACTCCAAGGCAGTAAGTTCCATGAGGGTGGGAATTGTATCTCATTATTGTTATTTCCCCAACAGTTAGCATAAGGTAGAGAGTAATAAGTTTGTTGACTTGAAATTGGTCTGAATGAAGCTGTTTTAAAGCCTTTAGGAGATCGTGGGGAAAGCTTCCAAGACTTTGGCAGTCCAAATGGAGGTTTCCAGTTATATAAAAGTAAGGGGGTTAAAACAGATTCCTTCATTCACTCAAAATCCATTATTAAGCACATACTAGGTACAAAGCACTGTTGTAGGGGCCGGGAGAGATGCCAACATAATTAACACATGGTTCTTGCACTCGCAAGACTTTGAGTCCAGAGAGGTATACACAGATGTGTGATACTATGAAATAACTATACAATAGCTAAAATACAAAGTGAACTCTCATGAAAAATAAGATAAATATAAAAAATGTTCCATAAGTTCTGAGGAAAGATACTTTCTGATCCTTTAGAATCAAGGAAGAACATGTGGTAAAGGAAATAATTGAGCTGGGTCTAAAAAGAGTAGTTAGGATCTCCAAAGGCAACAATGATCAGACCAGGTTCATCTTCAACTTGATCAAAGTGAGAAACTGTTGGATTTGTTAAAAGGGCAGAAAGTAGTCCAAGTGGGATAAAGTGTATGTAGCACAATCTCTCTGCCCCCATAAAACATAATTAATTGATAAAGGCCCTTTCTGCCTGTGTGATCCCATTACATATGGAGGTAGGGAGGGATTGAGAGTCTTGAACAATCTCTTCATTAACTGTTCACCAATCAGAGATGATTGGGATGTGCTATTGGGGAATAATATGAGAAAGTTAAAAAGAGAAGGAAGTGACAGGCTTACATATAGGTAAAATGGACAGCCAACTATGTGGTATGACTTCAGGGACATTGGAAAGATCCTTCTACCTTTCAGGTCAAAGAATATGTTTCCCGCAAGTTATAGAATTTCAGAGCTGGAAGGGACTCTGGAGGTCATCTTGTCTAACTTGTATCCAGAAGGTATCTCCATTGAACATTCAGCCTCTACTTGAAAAATGCTTGATGGTGTAAGTGGATAGAGTCCTGGGCCTGGAGTCAGGAAGACTCATCTTCCTCAGTTCAAGTCTGACCTCTGATATTGACTAGCTCTGTCACTCTGGACAAGCCACTTAACCTTATTTTCTCCAGTTCCTCATCTATAAAATGAGCTGGAGAAGGAAATGGCAAACGACTTCAATATTTTTGGCAAGAAACCCCCAAAAAGGGTCACAAAGAGTCTTCCATTAGTGAAACAACTCAACAACAACAACAACAACAAGGAAAGGGAACCTTCAAAAATATCTCTCTTACTTCTTTTCTAATGATTGGAATTCTACCATCAAAATTGTGTTATAGCTTGTTATCAAATGCTCCGATCTTTGTTAAAATTAAAACACTTCTATGAGAACTATATCCTCAACTTAGAACAGTGTTCTGCATTAAAATTAATATTGCTAATGGTATAAATTAATCACTTGTATTATTTATACTTTCAGATGAATACATTTGAATATTTTCCTGGGAGCACATTTGGATTAGGGGCTTTAAAGGGAGGAAAAAGGAGGAAGAGGAGAGAAGAGAGATGCAAATGAGTGAAGGCAATCAGGAAAAGAAAAAGAACTGAAAAGTGCACTTGGGGAGGTCCAAAGATGGAGTTTTCCCTACTTCACATACACAGAGAACTGGTCTTTTACTGTCCCTTTTCATAATTTACAGTGCTACTTCTCTAAGGACATTCCTGCATATATATATATGTATATATACATATTACATGTATATATACATTTACATACACAGCCATGCTAATACCTGGACAAGAAGTCTTACACAATGACCTTGTTCCACTCATTTTACACTAGTGAGAAATGATCTCTTCTTATTAAAAACAATCTCATTGGAGCAAAAAAGAGGCATTGCATAGGAATTTCCCATGTGTGAAAAATTTCATCTCACTTAGGACTCCTTTTCTGTTGGCAGATCTACTCAATGAGCAAGGCAAACTTTGATCATACTTATTTGCAAACTCATTTTTGGCTTTTTAAAATTTTTGTGGCTATGATTTTTCAAGGCTTCAAGAATTCCTATCTGTAATATACTGCAGGCTTCTTTGAATTTGGAGATAAGTGTAATATAAACCTAGTTTCATCCTCTGTTCAAAAGCTTCCACTCCAGATTTTTTTTTTAGCTGAATGAATTAAGCCTAACTTCCCAAGATTGGAATTCAAAGTATAATATGGTTCCAATCTACATTTTCATGCCATTTCCAACTTATTCCTGGCATTCCTCCCACCTTTACCCTCCACATCTTACTTTATTAAGTCCACTTATCTTTGAGAGTGTAGCTCAAAAGCTCCCTCTTCCACAAAGTTTTACCTGATTCCCAGCCTTTACCCCATTCCCAAAGCAAGAAGTGACTTTTCCCTCTTAAATTTCCATCACATCCAGTTTTATCTTTCTTATTGTTTTGTAGCATAATTATTTGTGAAAAAGCCCCATCTCCCCTACTAGATGGTAACCACTTAAGGTCAGGAACTATAGATTATTTACCTTCATATCTTCCTAATAAGGCTAATATGGCAATATATGCATATACACACACATATAGGCACATAGGGCATATTTGTCTAATAAGTGAATGAATGAGAATACATTCGATATTGTCTTCATTCAACTAAATGTTTATTGAGACCTACTATGTGCAAGGAACTTTGCCAGGGTATGCATGATGAATAAAGCCTTTTTCCTTTAGGAACTTACAGTTTAGTGGGGAGAACAAGACAAATATACAAATAACTATTTTCTAAATGGCAGCATAACATATTCTATAAAAGAGATAAAAACAAACCATGAGAATTCGGAAGAGGGAAAATTATATATAACTATAGTATTTTTTAAAAGGGCACAAAAGAGGGAACATCTTAAATAAGTTTTGAAGGACAAGGTAGGATTCCACAGAAAAAAAATGGTAGTAGAAGAGTGAAAGGGGATCCAAAGAATCTAGATTGGCTGGAATGTGATAAACCACAAGGAACAATTTGGATGGAGGCAGTGACACAAAACTATGCTTTAGGAAGATCTATGTATCAGCCCTCTATAGAATGGATTTCAGTGGAATGACAATAAAAGGAGACAAATTAGGAGGTATTTACTGTACTTTAGGCATGAGGTAATGAAGTAGTGAACTATGCTACTGGCAAAGGAAATGGAAAAGAGGAGATGGATTACAAGGAAGCAAAATGGAAGTAAAATCAATGAGATTTCTTGATTGATTGGATGTTGGAAGTAAGAAATAAGGAGGAGGCATTGATGCCTCTGAAGTTTTGAGCCTGAGTGATGGGAAAGATGGTGATGTCATTAACAGAGAGAGGGAGAAGGTTTAGCTGGGCAGGTTATGATTTCTGATTGGGACACTTTGAATTTGTGATGCCAGCAAGATATTCAAGTGGAAACATCTGTCAGACAGTTGGTAATATGGAACTGTAGCTTAAGGGAGAGAACAGGGCTAGAGATATTGCTATGATTACATAAAATTGACAGCTAAAGACCAGACAAGTGTGTGAGATTGCTAAAGGGAATGGCATAGAAAGGGAAGATAATAAGGCAGAGGAGAGGACCTTAGGAGCCACCTACATTTATGGGGCTAGAGGAATAGGAGCCAACAAAAAGAGAAATTAAAGGAGAATCAGGATAATACAGAATGATTGGATCTAAGAGAGTTTCAAGGAGGGGGGTGATTATAGTATTAGTAGTTCACATTTCTATGGTACTCTGGGAGTTACAAAATGCTTTCTTTAAAACATGCCTGTAGAGAATTCAGTACAGATAATATTTTACACACAAGAAAGTAGAAAAATCAAAAGTGCTAAGTGATTGGCATGCCTGTGAATACATAACTGCTAAAAAGCCTGCATTTAGTGGATAGAAAGCAGGAAGACTTGGAATCAAATTCCACCTCTGACTACCTGGGAAACCCTAGGAAAATCATTTAATCTCTCAATGATATAGGCAAATTTCTGAGACCTTCCATTGAATGTGGGGACCAAACCAATGAAAGTGAGGACCTACATTGGTTGAGAGTTTCCTCAACCAAAAATTCCTTAAACCAATGAAATCACAGGTCTAGTTTCTATCCCATCTCTGACTGAGTCTAGTGATCTTTCTACTGTACCATTCTTCCCCACTTAATAGTTTTCAGATACTACAGGTATGTCAGATAAGTGGAGATGGGGAAGGGGAAACAGGAGACAAGGAGGAGAATGAAAGCCAAAAGACAGGAGTTAAAGAATAAAATGGTGAAGAATTAGAGAAATGAGAGTAGATTATTTTTTCAATTTTTTTCAATGTTGAAAAAATTTCAATAATTCAATAATTCAATTTTTCCAATAATTCAATTTTTTCAATAATTTTTCAATAATTTGGAAACTAAGAGAAAAAAGATAATTATATAAGGAAATATCAAGATAAAAAAGACTTGGGGCAAGGGGAATGGAAGACACATAAATATAAGAATAGGTTGTTGTTCTCTATATTTACATTCAAGGCTATCACTCTCCTGCTTCTCTAGCTTTGTCTCATAGTACTATATTGCCTTGCCCACATGCTACATGCCAGCAAAATAAAGGGGAATGACTGATAGAGTAAGGTCTGAATGGGTTAACAGGGGGAGGGAAATGGGTTGACAGCATCGTGCTGTGGAAAGGATAAAAGCATACCTTTCCCTTTGATAAAGAAGAAAAAGAAGAAATGGTATATAAAGATACAGAGAAATACAGTAGGAAATGGGAGTTTGAAGTAGGAGTTCTTTAGCTGAGTATAATAACCCAGAGAAATCTGTTGTAAGGTCATGGAGAACAGGTAGTAAGAGGGAAGGAGAAAGGAATTGAATATTTAAGATTTTTTTTAAAAGTTTTGCAATAGTTATTTATTGGGGAGAGAGGGTAAAGTTAGGTGGCCCAGGGGTTAAAGTACTTAGCTTGAAGTCAGGAAGACTTATTTATTTTCCTGAGTTCAAATGGCCTCAGATAATTATGAGCTGTGTGACCTTGGTAAGTCACTTAACCCTGTTTGCCTCATTTTTCTCATCTGTAAAATGAGCTAGAGAAGGAAATGGCAAACCACTCCAGTATCTTGACCTAGAAAATCACAAAGAGTGAGACACAATTGAAACAACTCAACAACAAAAAAGATGACAAAATAGATATTGTGGGGAATGAAAGTCATAGGAGCATAGATTTGGAGTTGGATGGGACCTTAAAGATCATCTAGTTCAACTATCTCATTTTATAGATGAAGAAATTGAGATCCATAGTATCTAAGTGATCTATGCAAAGTCACATAGGTTATTAAGTGACAAAATCAGGATTGGAGTTAACAAGATTGATTTCCACAATTCATTCATCAATCATCAAGCATTTACTTGAAGCCTCTTCATTTTGTGCCTGGCAATAGAGTGTGTGTGTATATATATATGGAGAGAAAGAGAGAGAGAGAGAGAGAGAGAGAGAGAGAGAGAGAGAGAGAGAGAATGCTTTGCAAACTTTAACATGATGACTGAAACTTAGAGATTACCAGGTTTAACCCTTTCATTCTTCAGATGAGGAGTTTGAGGCTCAGAGAAGTTAAATGTTTTCCCCAAATCAGTTAATGATTATTTGAAACAGACCTTGAACTCAAGTCTTGCTGACTCCAATGTCAAATTCTGTGAAATTATTTTATTATTTTGTTAAGTATTATATTAAATCATTATATAATATCATAGTCTTATTTTTATATTGTTATATTAAATATTTTGTATGTGAATAAATATATTAGAATGTAATCTTATGTTATTTTGACTAACTGAAAACATTTTTGTAATAAATCCGATAGCAGACAAGATGATAGGGATGATATGCATTTCATGCTGTTCACATATGATCCTTATGTCTTCTATATATTCAAATTTTTCATTCCATATAGCTTAGAATTTGTTAAATTTGAAATTGTGACATCAATTAAAATATTCTTAATTTTTATGAATAAATGTATATAATTATGGGCAATACTAGTCTGTGATAGGTCACTAGCCCCAATACAATTTATTCATCAAATTCTTGACTATCTTTAAGATTCATGTGTGCAGTGAAGGGTCTTATCAATCACATAGGAAATCAATCTAAATTTGTTAAGCAGTTACTTTATTCCAAACACTGGGCTAAATGTTGAGATTACAAGAGTATTCAAAAGACAATTTCTGTCCTCAAGGCTCTTCCAACCTAATGAATAAGACAACATCCAAATGGCTATGTACAAACAAGACATATACTGAATAAACGGGAAAAATTAACAGAAGACATTATAATTTAGAGGGATTTATTCCACTAAAAAAAATGAGGTTTACTTTGGGACTTAAAAAAAGTGAGGGAGGTCAGTATCCAGAGCAAAGGCAGGGGGCCATTCAAGGAAGAGGGAATAGTTGAAGAAAATGCCCAGAAATTAAAGATGGAGTTACTTGTTCAAGATTTAAGAAGTCAATGTTGCTGAATTGAAGAATACTACATTTTTGAGTGTAAGATTTTAAGAAGACTGGAAAAGCAGGAGAAGAATAAGTTATAAAGTACTTTGAATATCAGGTGAACATTCTGTATTTGATACTGGAGGAAATAAGAAGCCATTAAAATTTAATGAGCAGTGGTGAGATATGACATGAGTCAACTTATATTTTTGGAAAATTACTTGAATTGGAGTCTTGAGAGACATGAGGCTGGCAGACTTAGCAGGAGACTATAGAAATTATCAAATCATAAAATGATGAAGGCTTAGAGTAGTGACAGAGTCAGAGGACAGAAAGGGTCATATTCAAGAGACATATCAAAGCTGAAGTTAACAGGCTTTAAGAGTAGATTGGATATGGAGGGGTGGGATTCTGAGACAATGAGGAGTCAAGATGACTTTCAGGCTGTGAGCCTGTGGGCTTGGGAGGATAATGTTTCCCTCTAGACCAGTGATTCCCAAAGTGGGCGCTACCGCCCCCTGGTGGGTGCTGCAGCAATCCAGGGAAGCAGTGATGGCCACACTTTTTTTGGTATAACATTCTATTCTGAGTTCAATAAATAGTGTCATAATTTCCAGGGGGCAGTAAGTA
>NW_025385036.1:0-4114 GCF_016433145.1 Gracilinanus agilis
AGGGAGGGAGGGAGGGAGGGAGGGAAAGAGGATTTTTTAAGTTTCTACTATGAGCCAAGCACTATACTAAGAACTTTACAAATATTTTCTCATTTGATCTTCACAACAACCCTAGGAAGTAGGTGCTATTATTAACCCTATTTTATAGTTGAGGAAAGTGAGGCACAAATGCTAAATGACTTGCCCAGAATCACACAGCTAGTAAGTTTCTGAGGACAGATTTGTACTCAGGTTTTCCTGAGGGAAGAGGTTTGTGTGACAAAGAACTGTCTGTCTTTCACTTTCTCTCTTCCCAAACTGCTTGAAAAACCAAGCTCAAAGTGCCATTCCATGAACCTAGATCTAAATCAGATAGTGGTATGCCACAGGGTTCAGTCTTGATTAGAGATCCCCAACTGGATGTCCAACAGGCATCTCAAATTTGACATGTCCAAAATAGAACTCATTATCATCCCTCTGCCCCAAACCCTTCTTTCCTTTACACTTATTTATGTCTGTTGAGGGTACCACCATCCTTCCAGGCCCCCAGGTTTACAACTTCAAAGTCTTCCTTGACACTTCCCTCTCTCCCATCCTCCATTGTCAGTCAGTTTCTAGTGTCATCAATTCTATCTGCACAAGATCTCTTTTATCCTTCCTCTTCTCTCCTGTCACTGGTCCTCTACCCTAATTTAGGCTCTTGCCCCCTTTTGTCTGGCCTATTACAACAGCAACCTAATGATGCCAAAATTATCTTTCTAAAGCAAAAAGCTGATACATCACTCTCTTGCTCTAGAAACTTCAATGGCTCTCAATTACTTCTAGAATAAAATCAACCTCATTTCTTTAACATTTAAAGCCCTTCACACTCTGTTCCAGCCTACCTTCCCAAGCCTATTGAACATTTCTCTCTTTCATGTCCTCTGCCTTTCACCCAATCTAGTCCACTTTGGTGTTCCATTTGGATACCTCAATGTCTGCAAAGGTTGTCCCTCCATTCCTGGAGTGCACTGCCTCCTCACCTCCTCCTCTTAGAATAGTTTCCTTTAAAGCCTAGTATATTTTCCACATCCTGTAATCTTTCTTGATTACCCCTAGTTTTTAATGCTCCTTCTCTACTCAAATTATGTATATACCTGTCTGGTATATAGTAAGTGCTTCATAAATGTTCACCAGCTGACTTACTGATTGACTGACACTCAATCAGGAAGAATTTTTAAGTGCCTATTCTTTGTATGTTATATGTTCCCTGTAGAAAATAAAGACTTGGGGGAAGCTGAGTGGCTCAGTGGATTGAGAGCCAGGTCTCGAGACAGGAGGTCCTAGATTCAAATCTGGTTTCAGACACTTCCTAGCTGTGTGACCCTGAGCAAGTCACTTAACCCCCATTGCCTAGCCCTTACCACTCTTCTTTCTTAGAACTAATACATCATATTGATTCTAAATGGAAGGTAAGAGTTAAAAAAAGAAAAAGAAAAGAAAGATTTCAAAGGCAGAGACTACTTTTTTATTTTGTCTCAGTCCCTCCGGTCCCTAGGACAGTGCCCTGCTTATACAGGGCCTGTGTTTGACGCTTAAAAAGTGTTTGTTGAATTGGATCAGATGAAGGCAGACTTATCAAGATTGATGATCCCAGTATGAGGCTGCAGTGTGATGAGGCAGCCAAAAAGTCAAACTCAATCTTTAGCTGCATTCAGAGAGGCATGGTGCCCAGAACTGGGAAGATGGTAGTTTCATTGTCCTGGAGTACTTTGTTCAGTTCTAGGCACTTACTTTAAGAGGGACTATAATAAGACAGAGAACATCTGGAGGAGGGCCACCAAAATGGTGAGAAACCATGAGGTAGGAGGAAACATAGCCTGGAATCCCAGGACTGCTATTTTTGCTCTATGACCCTGGGAAGGTCCCTTAAACACTTCAAGTCTCTGTTTCCTCATCTGAAAAATAAAAGTAACAATACTTGTACTAACTCACAAGGTTGTTGTTAGGAGTCTGGTCAAACCTTACAGGACTATATAAGTAAGTTGTTGGTATTATTGCTTGAGGATTGGTTGATGAAGCAGGAATGGAGGTGAGATTCACCAGAAGAGGAGGCTCAAAGGATTCCTAAGGTAGCCAGAAGGCTGCCAAGTGAAAGAACAATTAGATTTTTTTCTTCTTGGCTCTGGAGGATAGGATCTGGACTACTGCAGAGAGATGTAACAAGGAGGCAGATTTCAGCAGAAGATAAGGCAAAGCTTCCTAGCAATTAATAGCAAAATGGGTTAATCACAGAAGGTCTTCAAAAAGGGACTGAGATCCCCATTTGACAAATGGTCAAGGGATGTGATCAAGGTCAAGGCAGTTTTCAGATGAAGAAATCAAAACTATCAATATCATGTGAAAAGTGTTCTAAATCCCTGTTCTAAATGACTATCTTCCAATTAAAGAAGGGCAAATCAAAACAACTCTGAGGTACCACTTCACACCTAGCAGATTAGTAAATATGACAGTAAAGGAAAATAATCAATGTTGGAGGGGATATGGCAAAATTGGGACACTAATGCATTGCTGGTGGAGTTGTGAATTGATCCAACCATTCTGGAAGGCAATTTGGAATTATATACAAAGGGCTTTAAAAGAATGCATGCCCTTTGATGCAGCAATACCACTACTACATTTGTACCCCAAAGAGATTTTAAAATTTTTTATTGAAAAATATTTATAGCTGCACTCTTTGTGGTAGCAAAAAAATTGGAAAATGAGGGGGTGTCCCTCAATTGGGGAATGGCTGATCAAATTGTTGTATATGATGGTGATGGAATACTATTGTGCTATAAGGAATGATGAACTGCTTTGTTTCTATAATTACTGGGAAGACCACCATGAACTGATGCAGAGTAAAATGAGCAGAACCAGGAGAACATTGTACACAGTAACTGAAATATTATGGGACAATCAAATGCAATAGACTTTGCTAGCAATGATCCAGGACAATCCCAAGGGACTTATGAGAAAGAATGCTATGCACATCAAGAGAAAGAATTGTAGGAGCAGAAACACAGAAGAAAAACGTGATTTATCACCTGTTTATACGGGTATAGCATTTGGGGTTTTGGTTTTAGTTAAAACACTACTCTATTACAAAAATGAATAATATGGAAATAGGTATTGAGTGATAATATATGTATAACCCAATGAAATTGCTTATCAACTCCGAGAGGTGGGGAAGGAAGAGTTGAAGGAAAGAACATAAATCATGTAACCTTGGGAAAATACTTAAAAATAATTTAATTTTAAAAAAATTTAAGTGACTAAGGGAATGACTATCTTCCAATTAAAGCCAGAGAGGAGTTTCATCATCATCATTAAAATTATCACAAGATTTGGGAGTGGAAGGAATCTTAGAGATTCCTTTGCTGGAAGGAAAGTTATGCTGGATGGTTTCTAACATCCCCTCTAGCTACAAGGCACCATGCTTTGTGAAATTCCCAATGCATACAAAAGTCTTGCTCACTTTATTTATTCTGTATCAGCAACATTTGCTAACAGTTGAAGCCCCAGGTAGAGGGAACCATTTTTGAGGGAAAGGGATATCTGCCTTGGAAGAGTTCAAAGACTCCATGTGGATAACTCATGTAGGACTTGAGGCAGCAGTAGTGTCCTGGGAAAAGCCCAGGTTCAAATCCTAACTTCCATGCTAACTTTCTGAAAGATCATGGGAAAACCACTCCTTCTCTGGACCTCAGTAAAAGGTAGGGATTCAAAGAGACAATGTCTAAAGTCTCTTCCCAGTTATCATATGCAGGGGCA
The DNA here is from genome assembly GCF_016433145.1 of Gracilinanus agilis. Classification (NCBI taxonomy): domain Eukaryota; kingdom Metazoa; phylum Chordata; class Mammalia; order Didelphimorphia; family Didelphidae; genus Gracilinanus; species Gracilinanus agilis. The sequence goes on from NW_025385036.1 coordinate 3,772, forward strand.
GAGCCCAGATGGCAGCTTAGTGGCAGCAAAAGCTGAAACCACTCTGACAATCCTTCCAGTTATATGTGCAATGAATCTACAAAGATTAGAGCCACAGAAGGCAGGAGAAAAGAGGATGTCCATTGTTTCCTAAGAAAATAATGATTTGGGGGCAGGTAGGTGGCTCAGTATACAGGAGGTCCTGTATTCAAATCTGACCTCAGACACTTCCTAGTTGCATGATCCTGCACAAAGCACTTAACCCCCACCACCTAGCCCTTACCACTCTTCAGCCAATACTTAGCATTGATTCCAAGACAGAAGATATGGAAGGAAAGAAAAAGAAGGAAGGAAGGAAGGAAAG
>NW_025385037.1:0-13086 GCF_016433145.1 Gracilinanus agilis
GGTAGGGAGGGTGTGAGGGAGGGAGGAAGGAGGAAGGAAGGGAGAAAGGAGTGAATTATATAAATATTTCAAATTACAGAAGAAACTGATTATATATAAATAGTACTCTAAATATTTCTGAAGGAAAATAAAAAGTTCACAGGTGCCAACCTATGAGCTTCTAGTTTAAAAGATATGCGATTTCATTAGTGGATATTCCCATCACTAAAGCATATTACAACTCTGAAAGTTCAAGAGAAGTTCTTCATAAGTTAATATGCCCATAAAAATCATTACCTGCTAACTGACCTTCCAGAGATATACCTCAAAACTCAGCCAGGTAGGTCATAAGATAGCAGAAAACGCAATTCCTTACTGGGCTTATATGTGAAAATCTTCACTTGTCACAGTTTGGGCTCAAAGGGCATGGTCTTTGAGAACTCAGAATCTCTTATAGTTCATAATGAGGCAGTGAGCATGACTTTGCCGGGGGTATTTTAGGCCTTTTTAGGGCAACTCAAATTGACTTGTGGCAATTGTTAAATTTCCAGAGTGAGCAAAGCCATAACTCAGAAGTCGGGTGTCTATATTTAAGAAAGAGATGGAGAAAACAATAATGTATTTAAACTTTAAAGTTGGCCATATGCAAGCTTTTATTTTTCAATAAGTTGGCTGTTAAACACTTACCAACATACTCTTAGGTAGAGTGTGGAAAAAAAAAAGGGGAAAGAAAGATACTACTAACCATGTACTAGAAAACAAACAAAAAAAAATTCAAAACTATTTTTGTTTGAGAAGCAAAGGAAAATTTTTTTTCTGACACAAAGAAGGCAGCAGTAACATTCAGTTTATGCCTTTTATTTGTATTTCTTCAAAGGCTAACTGTGATACTTTTTACATTTAGCACAAATGATGAAATGGAATTATGTTTAAAAGCCCTGCTCTCATCATAATTCTTCTTAAAGCATAAAAAGGGAAGCTCAAGGACTTTAAAAACTAACATGTGACTATTATATCATATGCAGATTTATCTTTTTCCAAAATGTCCTACTCAAGCTTCATGATGGTATTTAGTGATTGCCTGCACTGTTATATGATTTGATTGTCTTCTCCATCTAAACCCACAAGGTCTAATCCCCAAGTTCTGTCTCACTTACTGAAAACAGAAAAACAAAGACTAAGATCCTTGGCTCCTGTTATCATGCTCATTTCTGGTTGTGATTTAAACAGATTTTTTTTTCAGAAGGGGATATAAACATATTTACATTTATTATGGGAAAATGAGGGCCTTGCACAAGCATATAATTTGTGTAAGACACTATATAAATGTGAGCAACTTGTAGCAGATTTAGCCAAAAAAATTAAAGAGCTGGGAGAGGTTATAGAAACCATCTGATTCAAACCTCTCTTTTTAAAGATGTGATAAATGAACTTCAGAGAGGGACTGAGGCCTTCACCAAGACCACAGAATTAGGCAACAACAGAAGCAGGATTAGAGGCCTTTTGCCTCATTAAATTGCCATCCTGAGTTAACCTCTAACATATTCATGATTAGACATCAAATGTCTATCTTTTCAAAACTTCTGTTTATGTTGAGTTTGTAAATACTATATGATTTTAAAAAACAGTTAAAGGACACATAAAAAATAAAGAGAAAATTTGGCTTATGCTGATAGATAGACTGATAGACAGATAGGATACTATCTGATATATATATATGCAGGGGGTAGTTTTTCATTCATAGTTAGTATTAGCTAAACAGAGTAGTATAGAGGATGTAAGGCTGTGAGCAATTATTAATACAGTAGCTCCTATAAAACTAAGTGTGGATTGTATTAAAGCAGCAATAATAACTAATCCTATATGGCTTACTGATGAGTAAGCAATTAGGGATTTTAAATCTGTTTGACATATACAAATTGAACTTGTTATCATTATTCCTCATATAGACAGAATAATAAATGGATAAAATAAATATGTGGTTACAGGTTTAGTGAATATTATAATTCATATAATTCCACATTCCATATAACCTCCAAATTTGAGTAGAATAGCTGCTAGGACTATTGAGCCTGCAATAGGAGCTTCTCCATGTGCTTTAGGAAGTCATAGGTGTAAGCTGTAGAGTGGTATTTTAACCATAAAAGCAATTATGCATGCATATCATAATGTAGTATTGGATATTGTATAATTCAATGGGTCTATCAGGATGTAGCTTGTTAAGATATGGAGGGAACCTAGGTTGTTACTTAGTCTTAGTAGGGCTACTAAAAGTGGGAGTGATCCTACTAAGGTATAAAATAAGAAGTAAAGTCATGCGTTTAGTTGTTCATTTTGGTTATCTACTCGGGTGATACTAATGAGAGTTGGAATTAGTGTGCTTTCAAATAAAATATAGAATATAATTAGTTCAGATGAAGTAAAGGTGATAATTAATGAGAGCTGTAAAATAATTAACATGGTAAATTATATATATTTTTTGTAGTAAAGACTCTTTATTTAAATGATTTTGACTTGCCATAATGATTAAGGAAAGTAGCCAGCATGACAGGATTACTAGGGAACCTGATTCTCTATAGAGAATAAACTATTGAAATTATAACCCATTTCTATGTTATGATACATGACTGAGAGGCTAATAATGCTAATTACAAGGCTGTGAGTTGTGTTAATTTATACTCAAGGTTTTTTAGAGTACCAGGTTAGTGGGACTAGTATTGAAGTTGGGATTAGGACTTTAAACATTGTAAAAGATTTAGATTTTGGACATGATCATTTCCGTAAGTGTTGGAAATGGTTACAAGTAAGGCTAGTCCAGCTAATGCTTGTACAACTAGGCCCTAATTGCTGTCTGGCTTTTTGTAGGCATCTGGCTTAGACTTCAGTTAACAGTGATTTCAATTTAATCATCATTAAATATAGACCAGTTCAGGAAATCCCAAGTCAATCAAATACAATAAACAAGAACTTAAATTATTAAGATTTCAAATGTGTACATGGCAAAGGATGAATATATTCAGGGCTGATACAATTTCCTGGTTTCTTCAACTCAAGATTTTTCTGGGAACATTCTAATGGCCTTATTTTGACTTTCAATTTCGACAAACAGATTGCCGAGCTATTCTCGATGCCAGACCAATGGGTTTCAAGTTCAAGAATACAGTGAGGTAAATGAGTGCTTTCATTTCATTTGTCCTGCTCTGACCTTATGAGCAAATAAACTTTTTTGCTTCAAGATAGCCATATTTGTCAGAGAAACAGCCTGAAAGAAATCACAGAAACACTGATAAGCTGTGTTTATCCAAAAAAGGGTTAAAGGACATAAGACTTGAAGGCTCCCTAAGATGTAGATTGGTAGCAAATAAAAAGAAAGTGGGGGTGGGGGTGGGGGGAGAAAAGCCTCAGGAAAAGCACATAAATGAACCTGGTTTAGGAAGTAGGGGCTGAGGTGTGGATGTTGAGGCCATTGGCCTAAAAAGAGCTTGAGAGTTGGGGAAATAAATTTGATTAATTAATGAATCAACTCTACACAGACTTAGTTTGGTATGTGAAACAACAAACTTGGGTCCTTAGGATTCTGAAAATCAGTTTTATTGTTGCTAATTTAGGGAATAAAAACAAGCTCGAGTGGCCTATGGCAGTTCAATTTATTATCAAGTTTGTTGCGGAACTTTTCCACTATATACCATTATCTCTAATTACCACAGCTCTGTTCTAGCCATTTTTATTACCAGTGAAAGTCTTGAGAAGTACATAAAATTTATAAAAGAATATGTTATGTGAAAACTGAGAATACACAGTGAACTTCAGTCATTATAGCATTGAATTAACTGAGTAGCCTTCTTGGCTTTTGATAATAAAGTCAGTCCTATTACTCATGGAAATGAGGAAACACTAGACACTGATTTTGAAGGAGAGGCTCATAAGAACAGATTTGGAGTTGGAAGGTACCTTAGGGGTCATCTAATCCAACTCTCCTCATATCAACATGAGGAAAATGAAGTTTGCCTTTTTTCTATAAGGAATTAAGATTCTACAAAATGCTTTGGATACTTGAATGGCTTGCCCAAAGTTAAAAGGGAGTGAATGAATAGGGATTCAAACCAAGGTCCTCTGAGTAAATCCATAATTCTATTTTTAAAAACTCTTACTTTCTGTCTTAATAACAATATTTAAAAAAAAAACAAAAAACTTTACTATCCGTCTTAGAATACTGTGTATTGGTTCCAAGGTAGAACAGAGGTAAGAGATAGGCAATGGAGGGTAAGTGACAATGGAGGGTAAGTATCTGTAACTTCTCTCCAAAACAGTTTAATCAATTATCCACTTTTTCTCTTGTATATTCAAAATTTCCCTCTCTCTATTGGCTCCTTCCTTCCTTTCTGCCTAAAAACATGCTTCTATATCCCATATTTAAGTCCAGTCATGTCAACTAGCACTTAGTAAGCACCAATGAACCATGTAATCTGCTGAGTATACAAAGAAACATAAAAATATTCCTTGCTCACAAGGAGCTCCCATTCTAGACAGGAAGTCAACATTTATACAATTTTGGACATATAAGATGTAGATAGAGAAAATAAATTGGAGATCATTTTAGAGGGAAAGAACCAACATTAAAGAATAAACAAACAAGTCAAAAACTACCCTAACTTATCTCAACTCTTCTAAACATTCTCTTTCCTAGGATTCCCAAACATGTAGAGTCCTCTCCATTCAATGCATTTACTTTATTATCAATTTAAGGAGCAGTTTTTTTTAAATTTTCTTTTAATCCTTACCTTCTGTCAGTATCAGTTCTAAAAATGAAGAGTGGCAAGGGCTAGGCAACTGAGGTTAAGTGTTTTGCCCAGAGTTCACACAGCTAGGAAATATCTGAGGTCAGATTTGAACCAAAGCTCTCCCAACTCCAGGTTTAGCACTCTGTCCACTGTGTGACATAGCTACCTCAAATTTACTGATTATTTTCATTATTTGTCCAAGATATGCATACTAATGGATTAAGTCGGAGATCTCTCCAACTCAAATGATAAAAATGGATCTATTTGCCATGGCAACCAGAGGACATACTAATATGCTTTAATAAAGATTCATTAATAAAAAAGACGAAGGAAGATTGCAGTTGGGAATACTTCAAAAAATAGTGAAAAACAGAAAGGAAAACTGAATTACAAAATGATTATAATGAAACACAATAAAATCAGAACATTTGTAAAAGGCACAAATTGAAAGAAAATGGATATTTGCCATTAAGAGTGGCTGGTAGTACATAAGTGGAGAGAAGAATGTATAAAAGAAATGCTATGAAGGTAAAAATAATAAGATTTGAAAACAGATGGTTATGTGGGGTGAGTGTGAGTATGTAGAGAATGACACTATACCTGAGTGGCCTGAAAAATGACAGTGCTCCAGTCATAGCAAGAGGAAATTTGGGAAGAAAAAAAGAGTTTAAATTCTGTTTTAGACATGGGAAGTAGAAGATGCTTTTAAGACATTCAATTCAAGATGTCACAGACATTTAATGATACAGTACTGGAAATAAGGAGAGCACCTAAAACTAGACATAAAAAATTGAGAATCATCTGCATAGAAATGATAATTTAAACCAAGGGAAATGATGAGATCAAGAGAGTTCAGGACAAGGCCCTGAAGAATACCCATGGTTAGTAATTATGACTGGATAGAGACGAAAGGACAAGTAGACATGGGACCAGGAGCGAATAGTATCACAAAATCCTGAAGAGTTTATCCCATAAGAGATGATGATTTACAGAGTTGAAGGCTAGAGAGAGAATAAGAAAATCCTGAGATCAAGAAATATTGAGAAAAGACCACAAGATGTGGCAATTAAGAAGTCACTGGTAACATTAGAGAGAGCAATTTTGGTTAAATGATGAGGTTGGAAGATAGAATGCAAAAAGTTTAGAAATCACTGATGGAGATAAAAGAACTCAGAGTGGATGACATTCTCAAGGAAATGATCAAAGAAAGAAGAAAAGAGATATAAGATGATAGTTACTAGGGATGATTAGATTCAGCAAGCTGGTTTATTCCCTACCACTAACCCCCAGAACACAGAAAACAGGTGTGCTTGTTGATGGCAGGTGAGGATCCAAAAGTGTGGAAAAATTAAAGTCTGTAGAGGTGACAGGGATAACAGGATATGGATTTATCACCATAGGACCCAATGTGTCCTATAAGGAACTATGAATGGCATCAAGAAAATAAAAATGGGAAGAGTGGATGGAACAAACCAACTACACACAAAAGAAATCTATTCAGGAGGTGACAATTTTAAAGGGACTAAAAAAGTAAAAATAAAAATGCTGAGGGACTGATTTTCAAGCATATCAAAGAAAGGTAAGAGCAAAAGATCAGGAAAAAGTTACTGATGCTATTAATATCACCAAGCTTCAAATGATAAATATATTAGCAACTTCTCACCTATTTGCCTACTTTATCATCTCTATAAAGGCCTTATTGAAATAATCCATACATATATTAAGGGAATCCTTAAAGAAGATAAGAAAGGTCTAGCTGTGGGACCCAGATCAAGTCACTTAACCCTGCTTGCCCATCCCTTGCTCTTCTGTTTTAGAATTGATGCTGAGAAAGAAAGTAAGGGTTAAAAAAAAGATATAAACGCAACAGACCAGCTTGGCTGAAACAGTTCTGGAGAAAGAGTTGGAAATGGATTGGGAGGCAGGGAAGAGATTGCGTCCAAGAGGAAAGTTAACTTGAAGCTGAGAAAACTTTCCTTAGCAGAATACATATCTTCTCTCCCAAGTACAATGTGAATTCTTCTGTGTAGGATCCACATATCCTTCTATGTGATACTGTACCAATTCAGGGCTGTGTACATGGTGAGCATGCCTTAAAGTTTGGGGACCAAGTGACAAGGTAAGAGCCATTTGTATCACAATGTTCTCATGTGTTGAGATCAGCACTGAGGAGAATTATTATGGTCAGGAATCATACAAAAAACATTGTGATTAACCCAAATTAAGGCTGAAGAGTAGGGAGGGGGGGAGCCCTATGTTCTCCTTCCCCAATATTCAAAAGGGTAAGAATAATTAGAATAAAAAGGAATCTCTTTTTAGCAATGACTAGCTAAAAAGCTAATCTATCTCTCTATTCATTTATATATATTTATATTTTTAAATATTTTCCATGTTTACATGATTCCTTTTCTTTCCATCCCATCTTTTTCCCCCCTCCCAGATCTGACAAGAAATTCCACTGGGTTGTACAAATGTTATCACTTGATACCTATTTCCATATTATTCATAAAAAGCTTATTTAAAAGATCTTCTAAATTCTGTAGAATTTAAAAGGTCCTCTAAATTCTGTGGGAAATCAGTTTCCTGATCTGCAAAATAGTTCTTAAAAATTAATGGTTCTAAAAAAATTGATCTATTAAAAGTTTTTCCATCTAAAAGTCATAAAATTACAAACCTATTTAACAGAGAAAAAACAGAAATATACAAAACAGCAATAGACTGTCATATCAGTTCCATTAGGAATAGGTACATAATGTGTACAGCTAATTGTATTTAAGAAAACAATTTCAAAACGTTATTTGGTATAGCAAATTTAATATTACTTGAAATGCCACCCTGTATTAAAAATTTGGAAAACTCATTATTTGGGGAAGGAAATATTTCCTTGGTGGCTAACTTTATACAGTCAGTAATAAGGTCCATAATAAAGGTTCATTTATTTTTAACATTAGTTACCTTTGTCACAAGGCATAAGGCATGATTCAACAAGTTTATATGAAAACGAAGGCATTTAATATAAACTTAAATGCCATACATTTGAGAATGTGAAAAGAAACAGCAAATGTTGTCTTCCTTCCATTAGATTGTAGGCTCATAGAGAACAGAGATTACTTTTTAAAAAAGTATTTATATTATAGGTGCTTAGACTGAGTGAATGTTCTGACCTATATTTTGGAAAAGGAATTAATGGAAAAAATAAGTTTTCCATTTTGATTTCAGTAATAAGATCTAATTCTTTTAATTAGCTTAGTTTCTTTAAGAAATTACAAAAAGATCTACTTAGTGTAATTTTCCTGAGTTTAATGCTACAAAAAAGTATTTTAAAAGTTGTCCAGAAGCATTTATTATGCATCCACTATATTCTAGGTACTACATTAAGTACTGGCAATAATGAACTAAAAAATGTTATCTTGTTAGAAGAGAAAAGATGGGATTCTAATAATCTCTATCAATTTTTTTAGAAAGAGAAATACCTACACTCTTCTTAAGTATGAAGATTTTGGAATTAAACAGAAATAAGGTGTGGACAACCCTTAGTTGCCAGAGAAATGAGTAATTATGAGGGATGAAGGAAGGTCACTTTATTTTCTCATTTCATATTCACATTATCTAATGTCCTTTTTTCTGTTTCATTTTTCCTAATTTTGTTTCTTTTAGAAAGAAGGAGTAAAAACCTCAGTGTGAGCAATTGTGAAGTATGCTATCTACTATTATCTATTTAGTGATGTACCTTCCACTTCAATGCAGAAATATATGAAGAAAAGGAGGACTATGGGAGTAGTTAGTCAACCTGTAAGGAAATTAGCAATAGTTTTACCCTGAAATTTGAAAGGAAAGGCAGAAAGAGAGGTTCTAAGGATGTTTGAAAAACTTTTCAGGAGAGTTCCACAAACTATTTAGGAATGTAAGGAATGGTTATTAATTGGTTGGACTTTGTCCTTCAAACTCAAAGAGGGCCAAAATGACATCACTGATGCAATGTAAGGAATAAATAGAAAAAGGTGATTCTGGGGTTATTATTCAATTACCAATTTGAATATAAACATGGAAAAAGAAACTTGTAACAGAGATAAAAATATATCAAAACAAAACATGGAAAACTGAATTCCTGAGAAAAGTTCAAAAGAAGAAAGAAAAGCACTGCACTTGAAGAAATATATATTATGGGGACAGAACATGACGCAGATCTCAAAAACATTTTCCTTTAAAAAACTAGAAAGAGGTTCCGGGTTAAGATGGCGGCAGAGTAAGAAGCAGCTCTTAACCTCTCCTGACTGAAACACACAAAACTCCTCAAGGGGACATAAAAACAAGTCCAGACGAACGGAGGAACCCCACAACAGGGCACAGTGTGGAAGGTACGTGGAATCGGGACATTTCCATGCTATACAGGGGTGAAACAGCTCTCACTAAATCGCGGGCTGAGCAACCACCCCACCCCCACCCCCTCTACACACACCACCTATAATGCCGAAGCCAGGTAAAAATAAATAGAGCAAGTTTGGGGCACCCATCGAGTCATTGGCAGCTCTGGGGCCTGTTCCTGAGAGCAGCAAGATTTAGGACCCCAAAAAGCTAAAGAACGCACACAAACTATGAGCGCGGGAGCAGGGCACAGAGCACAGGCTCAGAGCTCAGGTGCAGGCAGAGGCGTGGGTGGAGGCAGACACAGCCAGGAGCTAAAGCTCTGAAACCCTGAGTGGGGAACCAGTGCAGACGGGTATACAACTGTGGAAGCAGTGCCCTGAGACTTGTAAAGAAACCTCCGGCAGAGGATCAAGCAAGGGGGTCCACCAGGGGGCTTGACCTTGGAAAAAACCAGAAATCAGACCTCAGGAGCCAATAGACCGCAGACAGACCCTGAGCGCGAGGATAAACCTGAGAAGCTGCTGGGCTAATGATGGCTACCCATCCTCAGGAAGTTCAGAAGAGAAAGATTAACAAGAAAAAGAAAAAGAAGTCTTTAACACTCTACAACTTTTACACAGAGAAAATCTAGACAACGGAGCAAACAGAGGAGGAGAACAAACAAGCATCCGGACCCTCCTCAAATAAGGAAAACTCCTCGCAAGCTATGGAAGAGTCCAAAACTGAGATTTTGAGGAAAATGGAAGAGATCTGGCAAGAAAATAACAGTTTAAAAGGTAGAATCTTGCAATTGGAAAGTGAGGCTCAGAAACCAAATGAACTGATAAGCAAATTGAACACCAGAAATGACCAGATTGAAAAGGAATACCAGAAGATTATAGCCAAAAACCGAAAGATCATAGCCGAAAACCAATCCCTAAAGGCTAGAATTGAGCAATTAGAAGCTAATGATCTCAAGACAACAAGAACAAATAAAACAAAGTCAAAAGACTGAAAAAATAGAAGGAAACATGAAATATCTCAATGAGAGAGTGACAGACCAAGAAAACTGGTCTAGAAGAGACAATTTGAGAATAATTGGTCTTCCAGAAAAACCAGAAATTAATAGAAACATCGACTCCATACTAACAGAAATTATTCAGCAAAATTGCCCTGAAGTCCTACAACAAGAGGGCAATATAGACATTGAAAGGATCCATAGAACACCCGCGACATTCGATCCAGATAAGAAAACGCCCAGAAATATAATTGCCAAATTCAAGAGTTTCCAAGCAAAAGAAAAATCTTACAAGAAGCCAGAAAGAGACAATTCAAATATCAAGGAGCACCAATCAGGATCACACAGGATCTGGCAGGCCCCACGCTAAAAGATCGCAAGGCTTGGAATACGATATTCAGAAATCAACCCGGAGAGGGAAGAGTAGCTATACTATCCATTGGGACATAAAACTCTTATCTAACCCTTCTGAGAAAGTCAGAAGGGATAAACCAAGGGAAACAGGGGAGTGGGGAGGTCAAAAAAAGGGAGGGGAGAAGAAGGGGGAGGGAATTCATAAGGCCTTTAAAAACAAAATTGGGGGGGGGAATAAGGGAAGGGGTAGAAAGGGAAGTTAATCAAGGGAGGGGATAAAGGATAGCAGCTTAATAGCAAACCACTGGTTTAAAAGGAAACAGTATAAGAAAAGGGGGTAGGAATAGGGGAGGATACGAAAATGTCAGCAAATGCACAACTGATGATTATAACTCTGAATGTGAATGGGATGAACTCGCCCATTAAACAGAAGCAAATAGCAGAGTGGATTAGAAACCAAAATCCTACCATATGTTGTCTACAAGAAACACATAGGAGACGGGTGGACATACACAAGTTTAAGGTTCAGGGTTTGAGCAAAATCTTTTGGGCGTCAAATGAGAAAAAGAAGGCAGGAGTGGCTATTATGATTTCTGACAAAGCCAAAGTAAAAATAGATAGGATTAAAAAAGACAGGGAAGGTCATTACATCCTGATTAAAGGCAGTATAAACAATGAGGAAATAACACTGTTCAATATATATGTACCAAGTGGCATAGCATCCAAATTCATAAAGGAGAAACTGGCAGAGCTCAAGAAGGAAATAGATAGTAAAACCGTTCTAGTGGGAGATCTAAATATTCCTCTGTCAGATCTAGATAAATCAAACGGAAAAATAAATAAGAAAGAGGTAAGAGAGGTGAATGAAGTCCTAGAAAAATTAGATTTAATTGATATGTGGAGAAAAATAAATAGGGACAAAAAGGAATACACCTTCTTTTCAGCTGTACATGGCACATTCACAAAGACTGACCATGTTATAGGGCATAGAATCATTGCAAACAAATGCAAATGAACAGAAATAATAAATGTAATCTTCTCAGATCACAATGCAATAAAAATAATAATTAGTAAGGGCACATGGACAGGAAAATCAAAAACTAATTGGAAATTAAATAATATGATTCTCCAAAACCAATTTGTCAAAGAAGGAATCATAGAAACAATAAATAATTTCATTGAAGAAAATGACAATGATGAGACATCCTACCAAACTCTGTGGGATGCGGCCAACGCAGTACTCAGGGGGATATTTATATCCTTGAGTGCATATATTAACAAATTAAGGAGGGCAGAGATCAATGAATTGGGCATGCAACTCAAAAAATTAGAAAGAGAGCAAATTAAAAATCCCCAGATGAAAACTAAATTAGAAATACTAAAAAGAAAGGGAGAAATTAATAAAATTGAAAGTAAAAGAACTATTGAATTAATAAATAAGACTATGAGCTAGTACTTTGAAAAAACAGATAAAATAGACAAAGTACTGGTCAATCTAATAAAAAAACGAAAGAAGAAAACCAAATTGATAGTATCAAAGATGAAAAGGAAGACCTCACCTCTAATGAAGGGGAAATTAAGGCAATCATTAAAAACTATTTTGCCCAATTATATGGCAATAAATATAACAATTTAGGAGATATGGACGAATATTTACAAAAATATAAACTGCCTAGATTAACAGCAGAAGAAACAGAATACCTAAATAATCCCATATCAGAAAAAGAAATTGAACAAGCCATCAAAGAACTCCCTAAGAAAAAATCGCCAGGGCCTGATGGATTCACAAGTGAATTCTATCAGACATTCAAAGAGCAACTAATCCCAATACCATAAAAATTATTTGATATGATAAGCAAAGAAGGAGTCCTACCAAATTCCTTTTATGACACAAATATGGTACTGATTCCAAAGCCAGGGAGATCAAAAACAGAGAAAGAAAACTATAGACCAATCTCCCTAATGAACATAGATGCAAAAATCTTAAATAGAATACTAGCAAAGAGACTCCAGCAAGTAATTAAGAAGATCATCCATCATGATAAGGTGGGATTTATACCAGGAATGCAAGGTTGGTTCAACATTAGGAAAACCATCCACATAATTGACCATATCAACAGTCTAAGAAACAAAAATCACATGATTATCTCAATAGATGCTGAAAAAGCCTTTGACAAAATACAGCATCCATTCCTATTGAAAACACTGAAAAGTATAGGAATAGAAGGACCTTTCCTAAAAATAATAAACAGTATATACCTAAAAACATCGACAAACATCATATGCAATGGGGATAAATTAGAAGCCTTCCCAATAAGATCAGGAGTAAAACAAGGATGCCCGTTATCACCTCTATTATTCAACATAGTTCTAGAAACACCAGCAGTTGCAATTAGAGAAGAAAAAGAAATTGAAGGTATCAAAATAGGCAAGGAGGAGACTAAGCTATCACTCTTTGCAGATGATATGATGGTCTACTTAAAAAAACCTAGAGAATCAACTAAGAAGCTTGTAGAAATAATCAACAACTTTAGCAAAGCTGCAGGATACAAAATAAATGCACATAAATCATCAGCATTTCTATACATTTCCAACACACTAGAGCAG
>NW_025385038.1:0-5430 GCF_016433145.1 Gracilinanus agilis
TCTCTCTCTCTCTCTCTCTCTCTCTCTCTTTCTCTCTGCCTGATGGATAGAATGGGTTGGTCTGGAACATCTCAACCAAAGGACTTCCCAATTTCTTAGGAACGATTGAGGCTGGGAGCCTGGAAGGCTTGGGGTGGGGTAGTAAGAAATTGGAGAGTGAGCTAGAATGAAGATAGAATAGGCCAGGGGGCTACAGGTATGTGTTTTGGGGGGAGGGGAGCAGGGGTGGTAGATAATCACATGCATAGACACCAAGACCCCAACTCGGCTTTATTAACAACCCAACCCAGCACGAGCCGTCTTCCCAACTGTCTTGGAGTTGAATCACTGACACACACATAGCCCCAGCTTGCGGAAAGGCCAGGGGGAGATGGAGATGTTGGGGGAAAGGGGAGGAGGAACATAGGGCTCTTCTTCCTTGAATTCTTCATCCCTCAATAAATAGCCCATGATGACACCCCCTCACCCACCCAGACCAGCTCCATCAGTGGCCCCAGCTGTTCTTCCCTGCCTCTGCTTCAACCACTGGGGTCTGGAAGACAAAGGGAGTTTGCATCTGATTCCGAGGGGCCAGTCAGGGGTTGTCCCATCCGGGTAACACACCAGCAAGGTCCCCTACGAAGTCCTTGGGATGACCGACACTGGGTAGAGAGAGACACAGAGATGGAAGTAAATGGGTCTCAGCTGTCACAGGGGGGACTGGCAGGAGATAATTGTCCATAAGTCAATGAGGGGTAGATTGGGGGTGGGGGTCATGCTAGGCTCCTGGCTCCTATTTCAGGCTTTTGAGCAAGGCACAGGGCAGATCTGTGAACAGGTGTATATGTCTGAGGTGCCCCCTAGGTTTCTAGCCTCGACCCACACCCATGACCTTCATTCTTGTGACTCTTGACTTATTTTTTCCCCTCTCTGTCGCTATCCAAATGCTGCCTGTCCTTCAAGTACCTTCTTTTCTACAAGCCTCCCCTGACCATTCTGATCCCTTAACAAGAGTCTCCTCCGGCAAACACCTTGACCAATCACGTGGTAATGAATCAATACTGCCTTGAATTGTTACTTCTCTTTTCATGCCCATCTGTCTTATCTCCCAACAAAATGGCAAGCTTGGCAATAGCTGCGATGCCCAGTGCTTTTCATATGCCCCCAGAGGGTTTAATACCGTGCCATACAACAATAGGAGCTCAAGAAATGTCTTGGGGTTGATGGATGGATGTGTGGAAGCGGATAAAAGTGTGTCCTCACCTGCCGCTTCCTGTAGAACCCTTTGTTGTCACAGTTGGGCACATAGAGAGTCCGGGCCCCTCGGTAGACCTCAGCCTGGAGCTGCTGTAAAACTGTGTCCAGGTGGCGGCGGCATGGGCCCTGGAGGAACATCCACAGTGTGATGGTGGGGAGGGAAGACGTTAGAACTGGACTAAATCCCATTCTCTTCCCTGACGCCTGGGGGTCTCTGGTTCCCCTCCATCTCTTCTGTCACATACCACTTCTTTACCAGTGAGGCTAGAATGAGCCAAACAACCCTCTGGAAAGGGGTTCCCCCACCTTTAAGCTTATCCCATTATGGGTGAAGGGGCTAGCCTCCTCAGAGCTGACAGATGACCCATGGAATCCTCCCCTAACAAACAGACATGCTTGTTCCCAAGGTCTTTCTTTCCATCGTTACTTCTTTTAATCTTTCTCCACAGGGTTGCCATCAACCCGCCCCATGCCTTGCCATCCCTCTTGCCCACCATCTCACTGTCTTGTCCACCCCCAGGACCGGGTCGGGAAGGAGTGGAAGGGGTGCCCAAGTTCTTCTCTCGACCTCCAGGGTGCACATCCTGCTGTTGGGGGCCCCCCGGGCTGGGCTTGGCTCCCTTGGGATTCTCCCCTGTGGACAAACATGGTGGACGGTAAGGAGGGGATGGGAGGTGACAGGAGACGCCTCCTCCCCCAAGACTTGGGAAAGAGATGGAGGTCCCTGTTTTTCCACTTCCTCCTACAGGGGAGGAAGAAGAGAAAGGCTTTTGGTTGAGTTGGGCAGAGCCAGAGTTTTGGAGCCAGAAAAGCTGGGCTTTTAATTCCTTCCTTTGTCCCATGGTCCTAATACTATTTGCCTAAGGAGGTTCCAGAGAGGACCAAAAAGGGGTGAACACATTCTGGAAAACACCAAGTGATATGAGAACATGGCAGAGTTGTTCTTCTGATTGGTGTATCAGACATACTCAGGAACCCTCTCCCCAACCCTCCCCATTTCTTAATGGGTGTTTCACAAATGGCCAGAAGGGGGAGTCTAAAACCCAGGAGCTGCCAGGATGCTGGGATGCTGAGGGGGAAGAGATGAGTGGGTCAGCAGGGACAGCAAAGGAATGTGTGTCCCCTTCCTGACCCTGCTTGTGACTCACTCCTACTCCTCCCGGTGCCGTGCCGAGGTTTGGTTACTCTCAGAGAAATCCAGCAGGGGGTGGGGGAGGGGGCCCTGTTGGATCTCTTTCTGGTCCCTAAGTCAGTTCCCAGGGTTCCCTAGCTCTGGGATGGGCCATTGGAGGAATGGGAGGGGGGGGCAGCGAGATGAGAAAAGGAGAGCAGGCAGCACCTTCTGATCTACGGGACCACAGGCTTGTTTCTCCACACTGAGAATGGTCCAGACAAGGGAGTTGGGGGAATAGGGGCCATGATACTTAACATGGGGGTAGCACTAGGGCACTGGACAACAGAAGACAAAAAGAGAGGGTACGGTGTCCTTCTTGGGACTGGCCAGTGATATATCCCTGCTGGCTCAAAAAGGTCTATGCCCCCTTTGCCCCAAAGGCAAATCTATTTCTCTTCTTTGACCTTTTCTCCATCTCTGGTTTTGTCTTGCTCACCTGTGGCCATTGAGAAAGCCTCCTGAGACACATCATCTTCTGCCTCCACCAGCTTTAATCCTTAAATCTTTCTTTGTAAACCCCAAAGCTCTCAAACTGTAAATGTTGGCCTTTGGCAAAGAGTAAGTCGCCTCCCTGCCTCCCTCCCTCCCTCCTTGGTATTCAAATATACCAAACAACTAACAGGGTTCATTGGTCGATTGGTTCAATCCAAGCCATGTGCTCAATTCCAGGTTGAGCCTGGC
This sequence comes from Gracilinanus agilis, assembly GCF_016433145.1. Classification (NCBI taxonomy): domain Eukaryota; kingdom Metazoa; phylum Chordata; class Mammalia; order Didelphimorphia; family Didelphidae; genus Gracilinanus; species Gracilinanus agilis. The sequence goes on from NW_025385038.1 coordinate 3,092, forward strand.
CATCCTAGACCCAATCAATTGTGTCATGAAGTAATTGCAAACTCCATCCCCAACCGCCCACTCTAAACTCATATGTGCTTGGGCTAAGGTGATGATGGCTTCTTCGCTTCTCCATCACCCCCTTGTCTCCCCTTTCTTGGGTCGACTCAATCCTTCTGTCCCACTCCCTGACTCAAGCTGATGATACCCCTGTTCAGACTCCTCTTTCCCCTTTCTCTTTGATGTCCTCCCAGTAGCGACTCTCAAATTCTGCCTCTCCTCTGCCCCCACTCCCCACTTTCCAGTCTTCCTAAACTTTATTCACTCTCACGGACTTTGATCCTGACACTCCTTTGCTGTCCTTTGGACAAGACACTTCATATTCTGACCTTGGGCATTGCCACTGACTGCCTCCAGGTGTGGAATTCTCTCTCTTCTCAGGCTCACCTTATGGTTTCCCTGGCTTCCTTTAAGTCTTGGTTAAAATCTTTCCTTTCAGCTAGGTGGCTCAGTAGATTGAGAGCCAAGTCTAGAGGCGGGAAGTTCTGGGTTCAAATATGGCCTCAGACATTTTCTAGCTGTGTGACCTTGGGCAAGTCACTTAACCCCCATTGCCTTGCCCTTACCACTCTTCTGCCTTGGAACTAACACATATAGTAAAGGGTTTTTTTTTTGTTTTTGTTTCTGTTTTTTTTTTTTTTAATTTTAAATCTCCCCTTCTACAAGAAGCCTTTCAGGATTGTCCCTGTCTGCTAGTGTCTTGCCTCTGTTAATTACCTCTGATTTGTCTTGTATCTATCATGTTTGCTCATAGCTTTCTGCATGTCATCTCCCCTGTTAGACTGAACTTCTGCAGCACACAGAATGCTTTTGTCTTTCTTTGTATCTTCAGCACTTAGCACAATGCCTGGCACCTTGTAAGCATCAGAAAAATGCTTGCGGACTAACTGACTTTCTCTGTCCAGTTCTATTGGGTAGGACTAATGGGATCAGGGGCACCTGCAGGCTGACTTTCTTCTCCATGCCATTTCCATCCAGGTTTCCCAATGTTGGAAGTATAGGGACTGTTATCTCGGTTCTTCTTTCTTTCCAGACTAACAGTGAGTGCCCAGGGAATAGGTGAAGAAGAACATGGATGAACAGAGTGGAGATTTTGTGTTCCTAACTCTTCCTCTTCATCCCAGAGAAGTAAAAAACTGGGAGGCAGGAATCTTGGTCCCTTCCTTGGATCCTGGGATTGGGTAGTCACACTACCAACCCTGCCTGCCACTGCAATTGCCCAGTGAACCAAGAAAGACCAGTAAGAGGGCTTGTGAGCCTAAAGGGATATTCTAAAATAGTAGATAAGTGTTGGAGCTCAGTCATAGAGGACCTGGGTTCAAATTCCTCCTCCAGCATTTACTGGCCATCTGATTGGAAAGTCACAATTTTTTGTTGTTGTTGTCTCTGGCAACTTCCTAGGACTTGAGAGTTCTGGCACCAGGTGTTCCCCATGAAAAAAAAAAATCAAAATCCTGCACGTATTTTGAAATCTCATCTGGACCCCCAGAGCTCTGCCATTCAGATTCCTCCACACTATCTGCTTTCCCCAGAGGGACTAGAGAGTTGTAGGATCCTAGAGGTACCATTGGGTAGGAAAGGGCAGGACTTTGGCCCTTGGGAATCTGCACCCTGGCCCCCCACCTTAACTCCATCCCCTAGGGACTCCCCTTTGTACCTGGGACAAGGGAGGAGTGGGTCGGAGGCCAGGACTCCAGAGCCAGGAAGATGGGTGCAAAGACCCTGATCAGAGCTCAGGGTGGGGAGGTAAAGTTTGGGGCGGGAGCGGGAGGGGGCAGTCTCCCTCCAGCCTCAATCAGGCACCGGGCAGGAGTGGGGCCGGGGCTATGGAACTCACCCGATGGTCCCCGGGACCTTCGGCAGCGACCCCGGCCAAGCAGCAGTGCTCTGAGTGGCGTCTCATCTTCTTCTGGGGGATGGCATTGCAGCCCTGGGCCACAGTTAGGGGTGTAGACCCCGCACGCTTCTCCCTCCCGCCTGACGCAGCCCCCAGCCTCGGCGCATCCTTCTGGCTGTGCCACAACTGCCCCTTCCTCCACTTCCTCCAGGCAGCCCCCGGGGCAGCCCCCCGGCGCCCCCTGCGCACAGTCGGGACACCGTGCGGAGGTGCCGGGCCGGGTACCCAGCAGCAGGGCCAGCAGCAGTAACAAGAGCCCTCGGGGGGTCATGGCCTGCTTCTCCACCCCTTGCCACGGTCCTGGAGCGGGCAGAACACATCTGCAGGCGCCCGCAGCCCCTCTGCCTTAAGTAGGCGGCGGGCCGGGCCGGCCCCTTTAAGAGCCAGGTGAAGGGGGGGGGGG
>NW_025385039.1:0-5415 GCF_016433145.1 Gracilinanus agilis
CTTTCTTTCTTTTTCTTTTCCTTCCTCTCTTCTTCTCTTCTTCTCTTTCTTTCTTTTTCTCTCTCTTTTCTTCCTTCCTTCCTTTCTTTCCCTTCCCTTCCCTTCCAGCTTAGAATCAATATTGTGGTATTGTTTCTAAGGCAGCAGAGTGGTAAGGGCTAGGCAATGGGAGTGAAGTGACTTGCCCAAGGTCGCATAGCTAGGAACTGTCTAAAGCGAGCTTTGAATCCAGGACCTCCTGTCTCTGGGCCTGACTCTCAATCCAATGAGCCACCTAACTGCCCTCCTCCTCATCTTTTTCATTGTGTCACTCTGACAGCAAGTATGCAGTTTTAAAAATCTTTGTTGTTCTGTCCCCAGCCCAGCCCTGAAATCTGGCAGTATCTGACAAAAGTTGTCTGTTAAAAGGACTGACTTGAAAATGAACCAGGCGAAGTTTTGAAGGGCTCGTCCCATCTTCCAAATTAAGTCCAAATATGGCTTGGATTTTATTCAGACTCATATTTCTTGTTTTTTTTTTTTCTTATGGAAGTTCAGAGTAGATGGATGTCAGTGTGGTACCAGGATTAGAAGCTCTGAGGCTCACAATGAGAGACTTGGAAAGAACATTGGAAGCCCCCTAGCCTACCTCCTCATTTTACAGATGGGGACACTGAGGCCCAGGTTCCAGAGGTAAAGGCAGCTAGTTGGATGAACCACTGGTCTGGGAGTCAGGAAAACCTGAATACAAATCATCCTGGGAATGTCCCCTAACCTCTCAATTCCTCAGTTTCTTCATCTGTAAAATCAGGGGGTTGGACCTAAGAACCTCTAAGACCCCTCCTCACTCTAAAGACCTTTTTGAACAACAGAGGCTTACCTGCATTTATTGAATAATTTTTTAACCTGTCCTAAGTACGGGTCTAGAGGCACTCCAGCCCAATGAGCTGAAAGCTAGCCTCAGAATCAAAACACCTTGAAATGAAGTCCTTTCTCTGGCACTTTCTGGCTTCCCAGGGGTCTGGGCAACTTTCTCAGTTGGCACTGATAAAGGGAGATCCCTCATTAAGAAGTTTGCCACTTCATGACCACATCAAGAAAGTTTGCCATGAGTGAAAAAGCCTGCTGAAGCTAATGGATTTGGGAAGGGGGCACACGATTGGGGAAGGGGACTTCCTGAACTTAAGTTCCATTATTGGATTTAATATTTTAAGTGTTACTTCTGTGATTTTCCCAAAGGTGTCTGCCATTCGATGACCCAAGATAAGCATTTTACTAGCTTGCCCCATTGGAAAAAAAAAAAAAAAAGCAAGAACTGCCCACTTCGTTAGCTTGTTCTTTGGCCAATTGGACATCGGGATCTAGTTTTATTTTTCTTGATAGAACATTTAAAATTCTTCATTTCACTTTCCAAAAGGATGGCTCTTTGTGGGAGAAGCTAGGTGGCTCAGTGGATTAAGAGCCAGGCCCAGAAATGGGAGGTCCTGGGTTCAAATCAGGTTCGAGATACTTCTTAACTATGTGACCCTGGCTAAGTCCCTTAACCTCCATTGCCTAACCCTTACTGCTCTTTTGTCTTTGAACTGTCGACGTGGAATCTAGAAACCCCCAAACTTGTAGCCTAGGAAGATCTGATGAACCCCAAGTTTTGGGGTCAGCTTGTGAAGTTGGGGATCCAAGTTCGTCCCGTTCCCCTAAGAATCCACCCTGAAGGGAATCTCAGACTAGTGGTTTCAGATTTAATAATAGAGATTAAGGTAAATGATAATCCCAGTTAGGTGAAGCTAAGCAAAAGCTAAGTACTTTTTTGTCTTAAGTATTCCCCATTGATTCAGGCCTGTTCCCAGGAAGTCCAGCACCCGGGCAGGGACCATCCTTTTTTTAGTGTCCATTGTAAGTAGCCCCTTCCCTTACCCCCTAGCCTCTAGCTGTGGTTCCTTTCCCAAGCTTGATTGTATCCTGCCAGTATAGGTTGAATAGTCCCATTCCCTGGTAGCCAGAGTAATGTCAATCAATCATCTTTCCCTGTCCCTGGGTTCCCCAAGTGGTATATAGGTCCCCCAAATTCCTTTGTTCCTCGGAGGTGTCATCCCATGCCGTGGCCCTCCCAGGAGTTCAGTGACCAGCGCTGAACTCCTCTCCATAATTAAAGAGTGCTTTTCGGACTCTTTAATAGTTCCGTGTTTTTTCCAGTTTAACAGAACCAATACCAATCAGTATCCAATACCGATTCTAAGATGAAAGGTAAGAGTCTTAAAAAATGATGAGTCTTAGGGGGCAGCTGAGTAGCTCAGTGGATGGAGAGCCAGGCCTAGAGACGGGAGGTCCTGGGTTCAAATCTGACCTCAGACACTTCCCAGCTGTGTGACCCTGGGCAAGTCACTTGACCCCCATGGCCTAGCCCTTACCACTCTTCTGCCTTGGAGCCAGTACACAGTATTGACTCCAAGACGGAAGGTAAGCATTTAAAAAAAAAATGAGTTTTGTGAAAAGAAATATACCAGCACTCAGTTTCTTTGTTTTAATAGGAATTATCTTTTGCTTCTCTTAGTAGCTAGTTTTGATTTGGTTCCTGCTAGAGAAATAGTTTCACCTCCTAAAACATGCTTGCTAATTAGCAGTTGTAGGTTTAATAAATCGTGAACTAGCGTTGTGATTTCATTGGGATATGGAATTTCCAGGGAGGAAAAGCCTTCCACCAGTGTACATGGGTAGCCAAAGCAAGTTATATCCTCAGAGAGTTGCTCAGGGGCACTAAGAATTTAAATGACTCATCCAAGGTCTCAAAGTCAAGATGTAGGTCAGAAGCAGGAGTTAAAAGTCAGATTTTCCTGACTCCATTCACTATGGAGTCTATCAATTGCTATAATCTTGATTTTAATTTACTCCTCAAATCATGCTAAAATCAAGATTATAGCGATTGATGACAGAAAAGTTTTTCAACAAAATTTAACGCTTACCTATTAAAAGCAACCAAAATCACAGGAATAAAGTGATCCTTTCTTAATATTAGCAAAATATCTATTAAAAAAAAAACTGTCTCTAGGGGGCAGCTGGGTAGCTCAGTGGAGTGAGAGTCAGGCCTAGAGACAGGAGGTCCTAGGTTCAAATCTGGCCTCAGCCACTTCCCAGCTGTGTGACCCTGGGCAAGTCACTTGACCCCCATTGCCCACCCTTACCACTCTTCCACCTATGAGACAATACACCAAAGTACAAGGGTTTAAAAAAAAAACAAAAAAAAAAACTGTCTCTAATGGAAAAGTCTTAGAAGCTTTTTCACTGAGGTCAGGGTTAAAGTAAGGTGTGCTCTCCACTTTACATTATTATTTGAGCTATTGCTAGCTATAGAAATTTTAAAAAGAAGAGAAATGGAAGGAATGCAAATATGTAAACCATCACTAATTACATAGGGCATGATGATCCCCTTCAAGAACCCTGAAAAAAAATTATAGATAGCTAATTATTTCAGTAAATTAGTAGAATAAAAAGTGGACTCATAGAAACCACAAAACTTTCAGGATTTAATTAATAAATCTCAGGAGGAAGAGAGAGAAAGAGAAATTCTCTACATCACATACTCAAGAGACTGAGACATTGGGTACTCAGCCTAAGATCGGGAGAGCCTTCCTCTGTCCCAAACAGGAAGGAAGAGTGATTAGCCTGTAAAGTCACAGGACTCCTCAATTATTCCATTTTATTTCCTTCAGGAAAACAAAGAAGATCATTCACGGGGGTGCATTTATTTTGAACGCATCTAAAAGTACATTAGGCTTTGTTAAGCAATTGTCTGTTTACTAAATACTGGTAACCACTTTCCTAGATCAAACGAGCTTGAAAATTTCCCTCGCCATGGCTTGTCTGCTTCCCCGAGAACACACATATTCCCAGAACAGATTGAGACTATGGATATCTTTATCCATAGCTTCCCAAATGAATAATCAGACTGAATGCACATGCAGGTGCAGGGTGGGTGTGGAATTATAAAAATAGAACAAACCAGGGTTATGCTAGATCTGAAATGGCTTTTTGACAACAATTGCCCATTTTTATTTTTATCTCCTACCATTTCTTGAGTGCCCCCCTCCCTCCTGCTGTTGCTGAAGCCCTGGGGATTTGTGGGGGGATTTCCCAAGACTGTGATGGGACTTACAGATTTGGGGGGGAAATAATAACAACCACAGCTGGACGATTGGCGATCCAACCCTGCCAGTTGGAAAACAGGCTATGCGCCATGCCACCCTGGTCATTTGAGATTGGATTTGTCTATGGGAAAGACGTGATGCATTATTTATTCATTCTTATTTGTTTTCTGGGTCACCTGAATGAGAGTTGAGTGAAGCCAGAGAAAACTACAAGAGACACATTAGATTGAAATTAGTGAATTAGTGCCCACCCCGTGCAAAACCAGACCAAGCGCACTGAAGTGGCGCTTTAGCTCGGTGAAGAAAAAGAAGAGATTTTCAGTAGCCCCACAGAGGGAGATTTTGGAATTAATTGGCAATTTCAGTTTTCCAAATGGCTTTTGAAGTGCTTGCTTATGCAAAGTATTCTGGTGAAACGTCTCTTTTAATTTTTAATTTTTATTCTCTCCGCGCTCCCAAAATGCATTGGTCTGAATCATCGCCCCCTCATCTTGTTATCTTAATGGCTGAAGGATAGAGTATCCACTGGGCCACGCCGCATTAGGTGTCCTCATTTACAGATTGGGGGGGAAAAAACCCACGAAAGTGCCGGATATCAATTATTCAGAATCGATTGTATCTGTGTGTGTTCTGTAAGCATTCACCACCAGAGGCAAAGGAGTCAGATTATTTTTCACTTTTAATTGTGCTGATATCTTATCTCTTCTGTTGAAAGTGGAGAGTGGTATGTGAAACCATATGGGAGGGAGAGCAAAGAGAGAGCCGCTTCTTGGGGCTCCTTATTAAAAGCCAGAGGAGCCCAGTGAGAGGGGAGAACTTTAAAACACGACCAACACCTGTGTGACCCTGGGCAAGTCACTTGACCCCCACTGCCCACCCTTACCACTCTTCCACCAAGGAACCAATACACAGAAGTGAAGGATTTAAAAAAAAAAACACACAACCAACACCGAGACCCCTCAAATGATGAGTTTTGATATACTTTTGTAATATGTGGCGACGACTCTGTCGAACACGGAGAAGGCTGCTACTGAACTAGCTTCCTGGAAGGAGACCCGAACCGATTTAGTCAGATACATGGAAATTTTAATATGTTCTGGGACATATTAGGGAACAACCGTGTGCTCCAAGTTCTTCCAAATACTAATCCATAAACAATTTCATGAATGTATTCACTTATGCACCCAGGGGCTCCCTTTCTCCATTTCCCCCTTTCTATATATCTCTCCCTGTCCATATCTCTGTGGATCTATCTCAATCTTCCTCTTCTATCCTCTCTCTCTCTCTCTCTCTC
>NW_025385040.1:0-7697 GCF_016433145.1 Gracilinanus agilis
ATACCTGGCATGGAGTAGGTCTTAAGGTTTGATTGAATTGAGGAGGGCGACTGTTATGCAATTTATAAGCTTGGAATAGTACTGTCCAGGACCTTGAGAAATTAAATGACTTGCTTCGGGTCATACGATCAGTTAATTTCAAAGGGGAGACCCGAGGCCAGGTCTTTATGACTCCAGAGCTCCTTCTCTGTATACTCTGCCAGCTGATTTTATTACGAATCTAACCAACTAGTCTTTGAAAATCTGCAGTGGCTCTTCACTGCCCACAAAATAAAGTACAAAAACTTCTTTCCAGCATTTGTAGCCTCCATGATCCAGCTCCACCCTGACTCCTCCCTCCCCTCCCCCCCAAATATCTTGCTTCATTTGGTCCAATATGTATTCAATTCCAATGAATGAATGCATGCATGAATGAATGAATGGGGGGGGGGGGAAAGCATTTCTTTGGCTTGTACTAAGTGCCAAGCCCTGTGCTAAGTTCTTACTGTTGATGTGTGTGTAAAGGAACAACTCCTAGACTGTAGAGAGGCTCCTGCCTATCTTCAAGGGGGAGAAACCCCAAGCCCACAACTTGTGGGAAGAGAGAAAGCATCACACATTCATTCCCCATGCTAAGACTTGGCTTTGACCATCAATCTCTCGTGCTATGTCCTTCTTTCTCTCCATCCGTACCTCAAGATTTCTCCACATCCTGAAGGCTTCCCTCTCCCACCCTTGCTTAACAACAGCTCACAGAATGTTCTCCCTCCTCTAAACGTATCCATGACTTACTGCTGGCTCCTGCCAACGAGCACTTAGGACATCACCGTGGAATCATTAGATGTCAGAGCTAGAAACTTTTAGAGATCATCCTTTGAGTCCAACTATGTTGTGTTAGAGAAGAGAAAATGAAAGGTCAGAGAAGGGAAGGGGATCTCCCCAAGATACCACAGGGAGATGGTGACAAAACCCTACATAGTTAAGGTGTCCATTCGACATGTTGACATTTCATTTCCTCCAGTCCAAGGTTGGACTCAATCCAAGCAGGGACCCTGTTTTGGCTGTTTTAATTCTGTTTTGGACCTAACATAATAAGTCTTGTCTTTTTTGTTTTCTTAGTTTGATCTAATACATCCTTTAAAAAAATAATTTAATATTTTTAAAACCCTTACCTTCTGTCTTAGAATCTATACAAAAGTATCAATTCTAAGACAGAATGGTAAAGGCTAAGCAACTGGGGTTAAGTGACTTGCCCAGGGTCACATAGATAGGAAGTGTCTGAGACCAGATCTGAACCTAGGACCTCCTATCTCTAGGCCTGATTCTCTAACCACTGTGCCACCAAGCTGCCCCTCTACCGCTGACTTTTTATATGACCAATTTTTCTCAGCTTCGATCTCAGCATTTATTAAGCACCTACTGCATACTAGGAGCTATGTTTGGTGCTAGATGTACAAAGACAAAACAAAACATCTGTCTTCAAGGAGCTTACTATCTACTGGGGGGAAAACATGTGCCCAGAGAAGCAATTTAAAGAGGAAAGGAACATCTCTGTCATTGAGGTGGTTGGAATGGATGGTTTCTAAGGACCCTTTTGTCCCTATAATTCTCTAAGTCTACATGGACATGTGATCTTCTCTGCCTGTGGAAGAGACTATCTGTTCAAATCTTGGGAAACTCCACAGAATGCCAACAGATGAGTGCATCCAAAGAAAGGTGACCAGGATGGTTAAAAGTCTTGAGTTCATGCCATCTGATTAGTGGAAGGAAATGGAGATAATTGACATGTAGAAAAGACTCAGTTTTTGGATTCTGTGCTTTTTGGTGCCTTTGACTTTGGAATTTTGGCTGTAAATACATATAATTAAAAAGATGAAAGAAGAGACCAACAGAGCAGAGCACACTGACCCCTAATACTTAGCTTTCTTTCCATTCATTTATCCTCCCCTTTTGTGGTTTTCAATTTCTTTTTTCCCCTTGGCCCCTCAAGTAATCTCATAGAGATAAGCTAGGCAGACCTAGAGTGGCCTGTAGGCTAGCCATGTGTCAGGTATAAAAAGGGATGAGAAAACATAAATGGACTTTACCAAATAGATCCAAAATGATCAACTTAGCTTAATTTTGGCCTTGCCACCTGCAGGTAAGTTACAGGAAGTTTTCACAGGGTTTAGGGAGAGGGGAAGGAGGCAGGAAGAAAGGGAACAGTATGTGCCTGATCTGAAGTAGAGGAACAGAATTCACCTCCCAAAGCATTAGCGTCTTCTTTCCATCTCCCCATCAAATAATAGCACTTCCTAGAACCAGGTCCCCAGGGCCTCATACTGGAGCTTGGATGTTTCTTTGTATTATTTGTTCATTCATTAAGGATTCCTCAACAAATTTTGTGCTCTATTGCTTGCCTTCTCAATGGATGGGGCAGGGAAGGGAGGGAGAGAAATTCAGAATTCAAAATTTTAAGAAAGTGTAGGTTAAGGGGCAGCTCGGTGGCTCAGTAGATAGTGAGCCAGGCCTGGAGATGGGAGGTCCTAGGTTCAAATCCGACCTCAGACACTTCCTAGCTGTGTGAACCTGAGCAGGTCACTTAACCCCCATTGCCTAGCCCTTCCCCCACTCCTCTGCCTTAGAACCAAGGCACAATATTGATTCTAAGATGGAAGGTAAGGGTTTAAAAAAATTCACTGGTAGAGCTGGACCTAGAACCCAGGTAGCCTTATCCCAGCCCAGTGTTCTTTATATTAGTATATACTGCCCTTTCTCTAACTGCTTGAATGAGAAAACATATTTTTTCTAACATTTTATTGATATCTTGGTATTTTTTTATTTATTAATATTGACTTTTATATCACTTACATTTCATTTTGTAACTCTCCCCTCTCCCCCACAAAGAGTCATTCCATGTAAGAAGAGGTAAAAACAAACAACTGGCCAACACATTAACTGCAATATTTGATACCCATAGTCCCCAACCTCTTTAAAGAAGGGAGGAAAGCACATTTTTCATTTCTTATTTGGAAATAAATTTGGTCGTTATAATGACCCAGAAATAAATTTTGTTTTGTTTCTGTTCTTTCCATTTACATTCTGTCATTATATATACATCGCTTTCTGGGTCTGCTCACATTACTTTGCATCAGGTCATATAAGTTTTCCCATGCTTTTCCATAGTCTTCATAGTCTTCATTTCATATAGTGCAGTGATATCATCTTATATTCCTGTATCACAGTTTGGTTACAAACAACATAGAACCCAGATTGGAGAACGGATGCCCCAATCCATGGGCATCTACTTTGTTCCTGCTTCTCCACTACAAAAACCGGTGCTATAAATATTTTGGGATATATGTGAAGTAGGATCTCTGGGTCAAAGATGAGGACCATTTTAGTCACTTACAATTTCAAATTGACTTTCTGCAAAAACAAGAAGCATTGCAAGATAGTGGAGAGCCTTCAAGGGGTGAGTTATGGGGCAGTGGACTGGCAGCTTGGGTTACTGTGAAATTACTGATTTGGAGTATAATACAAATGGATCTCTTTCCACTGGTCAGGTGTAGAAGGCAGAATCTGGTCTTGTGGCCTCCAAAAGGAGCAATACAGTCAGAAAAGATTTTTTATCTTAGTGGAATGGGATAAAAGGAGTAAAAAAATGGCCCCACCCAGCCATGTGGCCAGCCACAGGAAATGGGGAAGGAGAAGCAGCTGTAGGGAAAGACAACCCAGCCCATGACACTGGTGAAGTCATTAGGACACCTGGACTCTGAGTTGGCCACCCAGGAGAGACTCCAAAAGGGGTAGCCCAAGGGTGGTCACTGTAGAATAGCAACTAGTTATATCAGCTGCCTTGGGGCATGGCCAAGGGATGCTGCTTCTGCCTAAGGGAGGGATGATGCTAGTTCCACATTGGTCACCCATCCCACCACACCCTCCCACCACCACCAAGCTCATATTGGGCCCCTTTTTCTCAAGTCATCATCTGATGGTTTTTTTCCCCTCTGTTCTGATGCCTAGCAGTTACTATGGAAACCTGAGTGTGAGTAGCACATCCTGTCATCCACAGAGGCAGGAGGCAGTCAGCTGAGCAGAGAGGCTCCAGCTTGATACTGTACCAAGAAGCCTGAACAAACCACACACCTTGTGCCTACCTCTGCAGCTTGAGATCACAAAGTTCAAGCACAGAGGGAGCTTTAAGTTTCCAGAGTCAAAAGCAATTCACAGACTTAAAGAGAATTATATCCTTAGATGGTAAGGGACCTTAGAGCTCATTTAGTGAACCTTTTCATTTTACAGATAGGGAAGCAGGCCTAGAAAGGGAAAATGACTTGCTTAGGGTCATATGGCAAACATTATCAGTGATAAAGTTCACTTCCTTTAGGGCTCCTGCCCTAATATTCCTTTGCAGAATCTTTATAAGTTACAAGACAGATATAAATGGCAAAAAGCATTTTCAAGCTAGCTGACCTTTATCTCTTCTTAAACTCGATCACGGCAATTGATTGTGCCTTACACAGAAGTTGAGTGCTTTATAATTTTCAAAGCCTTTTCATATGCGTTATTTCTTTTGACCCCAAAATACCCCAGGGTACAGGGACAGCAGGTAAAACTCTGTGCATTTTGTGAGTAAGAAGACCATGCTCTTAGCATGTATCATGGCAAGCTAGAAAGAGTGCCAGATTTGGAGTCAGAAACTTGGGCATAAACCTTGTGGACCTCAGTTTGCTCATGTACAAAATGAGAGAATTGGATTCTAGAGATCTTGGGCCCCTTTCAGCTCTCGATTCTGTGACTCACCCGAGGTTGCCCACCCACCTATGTGCGAAGAGTCGGGGCTAAAATCCACACAACAGAATTCAGAATAAGGGAGCTGTTATGGCACATCAACACGTGAAAGCTGGTCTGTGTTATATCACTTTTTAATTCTGTGACTGATGTCGAACAGACCAAACATTAGCACTTTGCTTCAAGATTTGAACTGTGATCTCATGATGCTTTGCTCCTCTCCTTCCATACAAGTCAAAGAGACAGATCTCGTGGCCTTCCTTACTGGCAAAAAGGACCAGAGCTGAGATGTATTGTGAGCTGCCACCCAGCCTTACAGACACTCACCATTTCCTCAGCTCCAAAGGCTTCTGGGATCTCCTCTTTGTCATTCCAGGTGTGTGCCAGCCCACCTTTCTCTTCCAATAGGATGGCAGAAATGAAATCTAGGACAGGCTGAGTGGATTGTCAAGATAGCACTGTTTTCATGATTTTCAGAAGGAAACATTCTAGGACATTCTAAGACATAGAGTTCTTGCCCTTATCTCCTGTGGTCAGCAAAATAATGGTTGGTCCCAAAGCACATGCCTCAGAACACTTTTGTTTCGGGACCAAAGTTCTGCAGCACACATCTGTTTGAGTGACAGGTTCTGTGAAACACATCTGTTTGAGAGACAGGGGTTTTGCAGAGCACATCTGTTACGAAAGTCAGGAGTTTTATATGATGACTAGAAGTAAGATGAGCCTCCCTGGACTCCCCCGGCCCTTCTTCGCGGTTCTGATTCCATTCTCTAATCAGAGCTTAGATTGACCTCTAAGAGAAGCAGCTCAGAGGTGGCATGATTATGAGAAATGGGTTGTATTTTACAAGTCAGCGTCATTCTGTTGCTTCCCAACAGAAAGAAGATAAAAATAAATTGGGTGTGGGGTCAGGGTGGGCTTGGGAATATCCCTCCAAGGAAGTTTTGGGGCATAGTGGAAAGGACATTGAACCAAGGACTTGGGCTCAATTTCTCTTTGTACCACAGAAATAGCTCTGCTATCTTGAAGAAGTCACTTTACCTCTTGGGGGGGTCTCAGTTTTTTCCTCTTTAAAATGAGGGTGGGAAGGGCAGAACTAAATGCTTACTGGCTGACTAAAGGCTGATGTCTATTGTCTTTTTCATTTGGAACATCATAGGATTCTGTGATCAAGAAAGCAGAAAGGACAAGGAAGGCTAGCTTCCAGGGAAAGACTCTGCTTTAGTGTTGTTGTTTATTGTTGTGGTTCAATCATGACCAACTCTTCATGGCCCCATTTGGGGTTTTCTTGGCAAAGATATTGGAGTGTTTTCCCATTTCCTTCTCCAGCTCATTTTACAGATGAAAAACTGAGAAAACTGAGGCAAATGGAAATTTGCCCAGGATCATACAACTAGTGTCTAAGGCTGGATTTGAACTCAGGTCTTACTGACCCCGGGTCTGGTGTTCTATCCAATGTACCACCCAGCTTCTCCCAACCCTGGGAAGTAGATGCTATTATTTATTATCCCCATTTTACATATGAGAAAACTGAGGGCAGTCAGAGGTTAAATGATTTGCCCAGGGTCACACAGTTTATAAGTGTCTGAGACTGGATTTGAACTCAGGTTTTCTGATACCTGGCCCAGAATCCTATCCCCTGAGCCATCTGGCTGCCCGTCAAGTGTTATCAGTAAATATTTACTTTTTTAAAAAACCCTGTGTCCCAGAACTGAACTGAGTACCATACTCTAGAAATGTTCTGACCAAGTCAGAATCCACAAGTTCTACTTCCTACTTATTCCTAGAAGCCTTTCTGAGCATAGCCCAAGGCAACACCTTGACTTTGGGGTTGCCATGTGAGTCATTCAGAATGAATCTGCAGTCTACAAAACCTCTAGATCTCTTTTCAAACAAACCGGTTTTCAGCAATGCTTCTTTCATGTAGTACATTTGAGATCAATGTAAGATTATAAGGCTTGATGCTTATCCCTATTAAATTTCATCTCATTAAATTCAACCCAAATTCATCAGGATCTTTTATCCTGGATATTTGAAAATCAGAGTTAAGTGACTTGCCCAGGGTCACACAGCTAGGAAGTGTCTGAGGCCAGCTTTGCACCCTGGCCCTCCTGACTTCAACTCTGGTGCTCTATTCACTGTGCTACCCAGCTGCTCCTGGCACTGTACCTTCATGACACCTCTTTGCACCTGGTCATTCAAACAGCACCCCCTCCCTCTGACTGTGTTATCGTCCAGTTCGCCTCTCCATCTTCTTTATATAAATTGCCTTCAAGTCCATTCAATCCAAAGCATTTATAGAACATCACCTATGTGCCATTACCCCTCTTTTTTGAAATGCTGCAGTAGCCTCCTAGTGGATCTTCCTGTCCCCTGTCTCTCCTTTTTCTTCCCTATCCTCCACACATGTCAAGTGGAAATTCCTAAAGTTCAGGTCTGACCATATCACTCCTGTGCACAAGAAACTACCTACTGACACCAGGATAAAATACAGGCTTCTCTATTTGGCATATAAAGCCTTGGCTAGTCTAGCTCCAGCCAGTCTTTCTCGACTAAGCATACATTGCCACTTCTGACATTCTGGCCAAACAGGACTATTTAACTACTTGCTGTTCTCAGTTCATATATGAATGCTTTTCCTTTTTGCTTTTACTTCATAGTATCCCCAGCTTGATTCAAAACATGGTTCAGAGACCAAGAGATCTTTTCTGGTTCCCCTAGCTAAGAGAATTCTCCCTCCATCCCATAATTCCTTTATATTTGCTCTGTACATATGTACTAAGCTATATGTATGGGGGTGTTTTCCCTCCTTAAATACCATCTCCTTTCATCCTTTCCTGCTATATTGCCAGGAAGGAAGGAAGAAAGGAAGGAAGGAAAGAAAGAAAGAAAGAAAGAAAGAAAGAAAGAAAGAAAGAAAGAAAGAAAGAAAGGGAGGAAGGAAG
>NW_025385041.1:0-4976 GCF_016433145.1 Gracilinanus agilis
AGAAAAGAAGAGAAAACAAAACAAAAGAAATATTACCAAGTCTTTCTAAGCACCATTGTCTCCTGACTGAATTGCTTCTTCAGGTCTCAGATTCCCAACCAGTCCTTGCCCATTTTGCAAATGGTGGCAAGGGGGCCTTGCAAGCCATATTATTGGGCCAGATAAATTAAGGCCAGAAAAGCCAGCCAAGGAGAGAGCTCATGTTCAGTAAAAGACCCAACTAAAAAAGTATTGGGAGTTTCAGCTCTTACATAGGAAAATGACATTATACTTACTAGGCTTTCTTATTGGGCAGTTTGGGTCGTGTTCTGACATCCAGGTACAGAACCATGTCATACCAGTCACCACACCAGGGTCTTCCAACCCATTCAGGAAATCAAGTGTTTAATTGGCCATGAGGTCTCCCCCCTCACATGACTTGATGTTCTTTCTTAATGCATATGTGCTGGGTAATGAGTTATAATTTTATGTTAATATTATACACTATTTTTCATAATCAAATGTCATTTTTTCACAAGATTTTTATAAAAATTCATATTCTAATCTTTGTGGCTTTTTTTTAGTTATCTCACATGGGTAAATAAGTGAGATGCTTGCTTAGGCACTTTCTGTGCTCTTTTGTGCTCCCCACTGTGGCAATTAACTTATATTTGTTTAACTTCTAGATGAAATTCACATAACTAATGTCAATGTTATTTCTGTTGATAGTTTATTTTTCAATTGCTAGCAAAAATAATTCAGAATATATATACATATATATTTCAAATTAAAATAACTATCTTATCACCTTTTCTTTCTCTTCCTTCCTTGCCTCTCATTCTTCTGCTACTTTTTATCATTATCATAATTTCTTATTTATCCATTAATCATCCATTTCTCCATCTTTGGCATTGAATCTGATCCTATCTCTGAGAAGACAGTGGTCTATAATTCAAAAGATACAAAATCTTTGGAATATTTCATTTCTTATTTCTGAAACATATTTTTCCAAGTATTTCTTCACATCATCTTTATCCATCTTTATACTGAAGTTACCACCTAAGAGAATGCATGTTGGTTTGATATGGAAAGCCTTAACAGGTTATGCATAGAATTTTTCTATCATTTTATATTTCACAAATGATATCGCTGTATAAGCTGAAATTATTTTCATAGTGCATTTTCCCAAATTTATTATCAATACTGCAATACGTTATAGTAACACACCATGGAATAATGTTGTTGTTGTGCCTGGGGTATATGATATAACCTATTCCTTTAATTTTTTGCTATATTTTTTCCAAAAAATACCTCCTCAATTTTAACTAAAATTTCATTTTTACCTTTTAATCTAAAATAAGAATATTAAGATTTATATTCTGCTCCATTAGCCTAACATCTACATCTGTGTTATTGGAAAATCATCTCACAGTTAGAGTACCATAATTAAATTAAATTTTGTTGATGGTCTGAAAAATATGTGATTCTTAATTATCACTCCATCCCCATTTTCACCATTGTTTTCCATCACTGTGACACTTTAAAAGAAATATGTAGGACTGAGATTATTATTATTAATTATCATCATTATAAAGAAGATAATTAAGAAATTATCATAACCTGAGAATGAAAATTTTCATATTCACTTATATTTGTCTTCAGAAAACAGACTCAGTGTGTTACTGGGACAAAAATCATAGCATTTCTGTTATGGTAAAAATTTCAAGATCTTACTTTTCTCTGCCACAGTCCTCAAAACCCAGGATTACCTTCATGTTAAAATACAATATTGAAGTATACATTCATATAATAACATTACAAAGTGATAACTGTGAATACAAAGAAATATGGAAAGACCTATATGAATTTTTACAAAGATCAACTATTGAATCGAAGTACAACTACAATCACACATAAACATAAGACAAAGGTAATGAAGACTCAGATAGACATTGAAATACAAACATATAAAGTTAATTTCTTATTTGTTTTGTAGGTATTTGTTTTGTTTTATTTTGTATTATTATGTTTTATTATTCATATTTATTATTATTAAGGTGTCTTTTCCCATATTCTATATTTTTATTTTTGTTCTTATGTACAGTAATTAATACTATGATGATTAGAAATAATTGTGTTTCCAAAGAAAGGGAAATTGAGGCATTGATCTTTGAAAATGAATGTCTAAGTGACCTTTAAGTTCCCTTCTTTTTATAAATGAATGTTGTAATGGATATATTTCCAGCCTGTCAATATTTATGTGAAAACTAAGCTTTAAAATAAAGACTTTAGTGTCATTTTCTTATCACACTACATAGCAACCCTTTTTAATATTATTTCCAAAAAGAGAAGCATATTCAGCTCTATACTTTTCCATGTTCATTGTGTTTCAACTTTCATTCTAATATAATACTTTACGATATCAAAGAACAGAGAAGCAAAAGTAGTTCTGAAACCAAGGTGCATAATTTTACAGGAACAATTTCCAAGTAAGCGTGAATGATTAATTGAGTTATGAATCACCTGCTCCAATGACTTTTTGAAGTTACTGATGAAGATTGGCCTATTTCCTCTTTTTCTTCCTTGTGGAAATTATGCTTCCCATGTGCTCTGTGGGTGGCAATAAGTGAAAAAATTATAAAATAGTTGTCAGAGAAGCAATGTGACTTACTGAGGGAAATAACTAACTAGAAGCAGCTCTTTAAAGATGAGAATTGGTTGCCTAGATGATGTTATTTAATTTCTTTGTAAAATTGTACTGGGATTTAACCCTGTTTAAATAAAATGCATATAACGAAGCCTGATCTATACATAGGTACAACAATAATACTTTCATTCATTCAGAAATTAATTCACATTTACATAAGGCTTCATAATTACACATTTTTATATGGATCAAAATGTTTTATCTCAAAATAATTATTTAATATTTCAAGGATATATAACTTCATTTCTGTTGTTATTCCTCCCACATTACTTTCAAACTTTAATAAAACTCAGTGTTCTTAATGGTTATCCTTTCATTGCACATATTACAACTTAACCATTTTTTTCTTCTGGGATTCTTGTCCATGTTTTTCCAAAGACACCCTCTTTACATACATATTTTAGTGGTAACCCTCAAGACATTTTTTTAGTTTGAAAATTTTTGCAGGAAGTAGATTGCAGGTTATTTGTGCCCTTTTTGTATTTCCATTTAAAATTGGATTATCGATAACTTTAATTTTATAGAAATTGTTGGGTTCCAAAATTTTGAAACCATAAAGCACTGCTGAAAGGGGAAGAAATTAACATAAATAATTTTTTTCTAGATACTTTTGAAAGTACTGCTCAAATATAGTAATGTAATCCATTCTGCCTTCCCATTCAGACTTGTATTGAACTTGTACATTTGTAATGATTGCTCTAAATATATGTACTCAATGAACTCATCATGTACCTACAGGTCATAATGTGAAAAAAATTTAATCATGTATTTTTCAATGTATGATATGTTAGACTCACCTCTTTTGTGTGAACATGAACCTTACTGAGGAAGTCTTATGAGGCCAGTGCCTTATAACTGAGATTATATCCAAGTTACATCACATAGCTTATATATTCAAAATTGTTTGTATGTTTCTCAATTACTGATATAATAACTTTGTACAGATAGAAAAAGAATCATATGAATTTATAGTTACCACAATTGCCTTTTTTTAATTTTCAGAAGTGGATATAGGCATTGGAATATGAATTTTCTTAGCAATGTTTAATGAGGAGATCAGAAGTCAGGAAGTATGAAACTAACAGTGCCACAGAAAACAAGTAGATGAGTTAGAACATCTATATACATGATACATAAATGTATAATGAGTTGTTCTTGACACCAGGATTTAGCTAGTTAAGACCGATTTTAGTAGCTTGCAAAAATATGTGCTTACTTTCTCTTAAGTGGTGGAAATACAGAGGCAAAACTGAAATAGCCTTTATGCTCAAAAATATCTTCTATGGAAGAAACTACTTTACATGATCATATGTCAATTAACAAGCATTTACAAGCACCTACAATGGGTGAAGGACTGTGCTAGATGCTGAAAATAAAAATTAAAATAATCAGTATCTGTGTGGAGTGGAACTCTTGGGGGCATTAACCCTCCATAAATCTCTCTAATGAGTAAACAGGACATATGACAAGATATTGGCAGGGAAAAATAGCTTTATTCAGAGAAAAACAGCAGACAGTGGGAAAGGAGGGAAAGGGATAGGGGAAGAGAAGGGAAAGGTATTCTGCACACACAAGCTGCTTACTCACAAAATAATGCCTTCTCTTTTTCTAGGTACATTCACAGACTTTTATAATAATCCAATAAAAGATTCTCCTTCTCCCCTCTGTCCAATCCCACAGAAAGGGGAAGTGGGGATGCTGTAATGTTTCAGATCTTGAACCTGTGATTTTCAACATTACATACCCCTAAAGATCCCCATGATCAAAAAACCTGTGAATATCATGGGATTTTCAGCCTAGGGACAGTAAAGATACAATTGAAACTCACTTTGGTTCTTATCACATAGATGACATTTTTCCCAGGGTACATATAAACTCTTCTCAAGGTTTTGAAACTAGGTCAGGAAAATTAGAAATTTTAAGGGGGGAGGGGCAGTTTTACTCTAAGGAATAGTAATACTAAGGGGTCTTGAAAATTGGGATCACAAGCCAAATACTACTGTGAGAATTACACACTGAATCTCATTCCACACAAATAACCACAAAGAATGTGGTTTCTATGGAAGGAGGAACAGGCATATATCAAGGAAGCAACAAGAATTTTTAAAAATTATGAATCTTCTATGTGCCACATTTTATCATGGAATACTTCTTCCCCCAACTCAGTATTATCCTAGAACTTCTCCCCAATTAGAATGCCTTTCTCTCTCCTCCTGTCTTGCGATTATCTTACCAGCAACCACTTCAATTTAAAAAAATTATATATATATATATATATATATATATATAT
>NW_025385042.1:0-7264 GCF_016433145.1 Gracilinanus agilis
ATATATATTTAATCCTCATATAGGATTAGAAAGAATACTGCTGATTTTACTGAAAGGAAGTAGGGAAAATCCTAGAATCATCATCAGCACTTAACAGTTTGGGGACAGGGCAAAGCCTCCAGAAACCCTTTTTCCCCTCACTCATTTGAGGTTTGCTTCTGAATCAAGGACACTCTGAAAATGAATAGCTAAGAAAATAAATGAAATTAGCATCTTTCCTTTCCTAACTGGATAAAGCATATAGGAATTAGATCTAGGATTTCAATGATATGGAAAACTCCTGAGTGAGGACCGATGTTGGTCATCCTCTCTGAAACTTATAGCCCTAGAAAGTTGCTGAGAGATTTTTGACTTTCTCAGAATCACCTTGTAGGTATTTGTCAGAGGTAGGATTTGAACCTGAGTCTTTCTGACTTTGATGCCAGCTTTGTATCTACTATGCCATCCTGCCTCTAAAGTTTATATACCAGATGCAGACTATAGCTAACTAGTGCCTTCAATATAGGTGACATATGAAAATTGGTTCTATGGTGAACCGAATAATTATGGCAATGTTGAATTTTGTGGTGAATTGAAAGCTGATCCTAGCATGCGCTGGAATGACATTAACTGTGAACTTCTCCGCAACTGGATTTGCCATATCAAAAAAGGTATGATTACTCTCCCTTAATATAGGAGGTATGATTGTGTTCTCTTCCATAGTTTGGAGAACTGATAAAAAAAAAATAGCCTTTTGAAAATAAGGGCGCAGTATAAAAGGGAAAGATTATCCTTTTGTTAGATAAGAATGAAATGACTGAATAAAGTTAAGATGCTATTTTTCTCTTCATTTTATAGATGAGAAAAATGAGGCTCATCGAGGTAAAATGACTTATCCAGGGTGATACAGTTAGCAGATGTCTAAAGCAGGACAAGTCTAGTGGCTTGTCAACTTTTATAATTTAAGTTTATTATGAATGATTGAAAAAATAATATCCCACAAGGAATTATATGTATTGTTTCATAAATAAGCTATCCCTATTTTTCAGATCACTATGCAATAGGAAATAATTATAGATAATTTCAAAAGCAATTCCCAATGATCAAAGCTTATTATTTATTGCAAATTTTATATTCGCCCCCTTTGTAAATTGCTAGGTGCTCTATTTAACTTGTAAAAATGTAAGGTGTCCAAAAAGAATAGGGTTAAAAAAGAAAAATATTTAATTATTCATCAGTGTTACTCTAGCCATTGAAGCTAAAGTTGATATTCTATTTTAATTTTCTTTGTCTTCCAGGACATGAGCTGAAACCAGAGCCAACACCTTCCCCTGAGAGCCGTATGTATTTACTTAGTGTTCAAATATTCCTTTCAGTTATGCTTTTTCCCCCCTTCTTCTCTTTGCTCTTCAATTTTTAAAAAGAGCTTCGTAATTGCACAAATGAGGTCTCTGACTTTTCTTTCTTTTACCTTCATTCCACATGATTCTAACCACTAATCATCTTAGCAGAATAAAGCTTAGGTTTATCTAAACAGGACTCAAATCAATAGGGCTCTAATATGGTAGCATTATGTTCTTGGCTTTTTTGAGAGTAGGGAGGCAGCAAAGTTTCTGGAGGCTTGGAAGAAATGGGTTCTTGGTTCTGTTATTCTGTCCGTATAACCAAATCCCTTCCTCATCATCTCCTACCTGTCTATGCTCTTGTTTTGGGGTATCAGTGTAGAAATGTAGTTATTTCTGGTCAACTTATGTTGTTCTTCTCTCAATAAGATATTTCATGTTTTTCTCTCTTTTTTTCATTCCTTTGATTCTATTTTATTGTTTCTTGATTTCTCATGAAATCATTAATTTCTAGATGAGTGGTTCCCAAACTTTTTTGGCCCTACTGCCCCCTTTCCAGAAAAAAATATTACCTAGCGCCCCCTAGAAATTATGAAACTATTTATTGAACTCAGAATAGAATGTAAAACAAAAAAAGTGTGGCCATCACCACCCCCCTGGATTGCTGCAGCACCCACCAGGGCATGGTAGCACCCACTTTGGGAATCACTGTTTTAGATGGTCAATTCCGATTTTTAAGACCTGATTTTCCTCTGGCAATTTTTGGTTCTCCTTTTTCAATTGGGTCATTTTTTATTTCATCTCTTTCATTTCTCCTTGTATCACTTTCCTTTCTTCTTGCATCACTATAATTTCTTTTCCCCACTTTACTTCCGTCTCTTTTAGTTTGTTTTTTGAAGTCTTTTTTGACCTCTTTCAGAATCTGTGTCTAATCCATATTTTTCTTTTGGACTTTGTGTGTATTTCCTTTGCTTTCACTGTCCCTTTCTGTTTCTATTCTTTGCTCTTTGTCTCCATAAAAATTCTTTAGAGTTTGGTGCTTTGTTTGTTTGTTTGCTCATTTTTCCTATCTAATTATAGGTAGGGTCTGTTTTCTGGGGAGTTGAGTACCCTCTTAAACTACAGTCCTTCCATGATGTTATTCTCAGCTTATTTTCTGGGTTGTCACTAGGTTATCAGAAGGGCTGAGAGCTTGGAGAGCCTCCTCCCTCTACAGATTCAATTGACCCTTGAGATGCTTATGGTTTAAGGATTTGCCTCAGGCTTGGGCATAAGCTTTTGATTTTACTCTGAACTTGATCAGGTCCCGGGCTGATCAAATTCTAACCCCAGGCTGAGGCTCAAGTTTTTTGGTCTAACTGTGTACTTGATCTGATCAGGCACACCCTTAATTGTTCTGTCCTGGATCTCTGCTCTTAGTTTAGGGCAGCAAGATGGGGGAAGGGGGGGGCGTGCACTGTGTCCTCACTTCAAAGTGTAAACTATGTCCTTATCCCAAGCCCAGACTGGAATTCCTGACTTTGCTCTGGGGCTACAAGAATCATCCCACTTCAGTCCAGACTGCCCTGGGCTGGGACTCTGAACTTCTCCACAAGTCTTGAGATTTCAAGGGGTATGGGTTGGCTTGGACCACTATTTGCTCAGTCAGGATCTCAGGATCTGGGTATTGGCTTGGGTTTAGTTTCTGAACCTCTGGCAGCAGATGTGGAGTCGGGGTGTGGGCTTGTTCTTGGCTTGTTCTTACCTCCTTGCTACAGCATCTTGCTGACTCTGCTCCCCTTTCACCCCAGTACCCCAGATGTTCTCTGCTTACCTTTTGGGTTTTTCTTTTCTTGATGGTTGTTTTAATCTGTCTCCTTGTTGGTTCTCTTGTATTCGGTTTGTGGTGATATTTTAATCTTGGTCAGAGAGGATTCTTGAGGTGGCACAGAGCTGCCATGGTTCACTCTACCATCTTGGCTCAGCCCCCAGAAGTCTGCTCCTTTCTCTTTGTGACTTTTGAGCCCAGTGGCTGCTCCTTGAGGTCCTCCTATAAATCACATACCTGACTCTTGTTTCTGTAAAAGAAAAATGCTAGGAAACTATCATCTGAGCCAGACTAACTTTATTGTAAGAGCTGTAAATCACAAACTCAGGGTCTTTAAAAACACATCCAGCATGGTCTAAGAGAGATCCTGAGTCCATCAACTAACTGGTATATATACTTTAGAGAATCGGATTACACAAACTCCTCCCAGAAATGGGGTTAGTTAGCTACACTTTTCTTCTCTCTAAGGAGAAGAAATATATAGCTAACCAAAATCAGGGCAACTACAAGTTTGTCTCCTAGAAGATCTTCTCTTTGAATAGGTCAGGTTTTTTTCCTTATCTTCTTATGAGGGTGATAATGCTCCATATATGGTGCTAAAAAAACAGCCAAGGTTATTCTGTAGCTAACTGAGATGTCATAAATCTCTAGCCTTAGGCATGTTTGGAACACATGCCAGAATGCTGAAGGCATGCAAACTCCCCTTTTGCAAGGCACTTTAGGAGATTTTCCTTATAAGTTTATGATTAGTGATTACTAATTCTCTCACACATTTATTCAAACAATTAATAATTGGGATTATTCCTTACAATTTACACTAAAATACTGATTATCTAATGAGATTACATGCAGAGGATATATAACTATGAAGAGATATTAAACAATGACTATAAACTGAAGCTGCTTAATTAAATTATCATTTATATTTCTTTATCTTTTAGAACCCTCAGTCACCGAAGATGGATGGGTGATCTATAAAGAATACCAGTACTATTTCAGCAAAGAGAAGAGCACCATGGAAGATGCAAGGGCATTCTGCAAGAGGAATTTTGGAGACCTAGTTACCATAAGTGGTGAAAGTGAAAGAAAGTTTCTATGGAGATATGTAAGAAAAACATTTATCAGTTCAAGAATGGGGAAAATAATGGGCTGAGCAAAGACATGACCTAGATTTCATTCAGTATATATAGCAGTCAGTGGCATATATTCAAGCAATATGCCAAACTCTAAGGGTGGATCTACCCCTGCCACCTTCCAAGATAGCAAGAGAAGGGAATTGGGTAGACCAAGGTCAGTGGTGTAAATGCTATTTAAATGCACGCCCATTCAGAGCCCGTTAATATGTTCCATGCCCATTCTGTACTGATCCTTCAGAATCTTACATGGTGGTATAGAGCCATTACTTTTATGAGTCTCCCCTGCCATTTCACCTCCACGTTCACTTGCAGGTTTAAGCTAAGAGCTAACAGTGGCTAGGCAAAGGACTACCTAAGACTGAGCCACTGGAGCTCTGCATCTGGGCACAGGGGAAACACTTCCTGGTAGGGCATGCTTTCTCTTCATTGACTGCTTATTGCAGATCTTCTCTTCTTGCACTCAACCTTTGTCATATAGCACAGTCCTTATTCTTTACCTGGCCCAGCTCTCAGGTTCTCGTCCCTCTTGGTGTCCCTCTTCACACTGTGTCCTCTGCACACTGACTACCATCTTTCTAGCCCCTCTCTTCACAGGGAAAGAGTTTCTACTTATGACTTTAGAGTTCTTCACTAAAAATACCTGGTCATCCCCTTTCCTCTTCAAACACCATCATGGAATACCTAATATTTATACAGCTTCTCAGCAAAGAGCCCCTCAAAGTATGTGAAACACTGATGCTCCTGTGAATATTAAACCATGAAAGAAAATTACAGATATCTCTTCCATATTGTGGCTTTTCCCATTGTGATTTTGCTCTATGGTGGTTGGCATAAGAAATTAAATGGGAATTTTTTGAGAGTTTTGTGGAAGCCACAGAGGACATGTGAAGATCAGTAGGCAACACAGAAAAAGTTTAGAAAGTCAGAAATGCAAAAATATATGTATAGAATTGAATAATATAAATATATTTTATCTTTTAAGTCCACAAATATACAACATATACATAGATTTCTTTTTAAAAGTTAAATAAGTAAAAAAATTAAAGTGCTGTAAAAAATCCAGTAGATGTGACATAAAATCTAGAAATGTAGAGATATCTTAAAAAGTTTAGTGATTCATAAATTCATATAAGGCACCCCATAAAAGAAAAAGAAAATTTCAGACTTCTTAGGGCCAAAAAGATTATATTGATATTTCAGATGACAGGGTCTCTAGGGCCTTAATCCCACAATGTGTAAAAAGGATACCTGTATTTCCTCTTCAAGAAAAAGACTGAGTAGTGAAGTCTAATATTTTAACATTTTTGATACCTCTAATTTGAATTTTCCCCCATTTTTTTCTTTCCCATTTTTATAAATACTAGAAACCAAGAGCAGATTTCTGCTCTCAGATGATAGAAGGAGAATTTCAGTCCTGAAGATTGATAATGGTTGCTCTATTTGAGATAACATCAGAATGATAGCAAAAAATGTTATGCTGGTACAGCATTAGAGATGATAGAAAGTAGGTCACGTAGGACATTTGGAATGAGCTCATTTGTTTTGACTGAAGATTCATCTGAGGAATTGTGTAGTTTCCCCTCTACTTTTCTATAAATAAAGCACTAAGATTACTTAACCTTATTTCTGGTCAGATCTCAAAATAGGCAAAAAATTGCCAGTGGTCAAATGTGTCTAATTACTCAAAGAGAACAGAAATGTTGATTGGATTCATTTGAATCTTATGTAATTAACATAAACTAAATGGTAATTTCTATATTTTAGATTTCTGCACTTGATTTGGAGCCTACATATTTCATTGGTTTACTCATCAGCCTGGATAAGAAGTTTGCGTAAGTGAAAACAGTAGTATTAATGACAATTGCAGTTACATGGTGACTTTTGGTCATAAAGCACTTTTGTGCACACTAATTTTTGGTATTTGCTGTAGTCCTTTTTTAAGAAGAAGAACCTGAGGCTTAGAAGGGTTAAATGACTTGCCCATGACAGCTGGCTAGCAAGTAGCAGAGCTGGACTCAAATTCAGATCTTTCTCATTTTGATTCAGTGCTCTTTTCATGATGGTTCCTTAGATTAGATCCAATGTACAATATTGGATGCTCTGGGCAGAGTTTAGCTATATCAACTGTTTAAAACAAATAACAATTTGGTAAAAACTCTCAACATGTAAATAAAATGCCTTAAAAACAAATGAATGACATTAGAATTCATCTAGAATTTTGATCTTCAATAAGTAGAGAAGAACGTCATTTCTTTCTGTCATTCTACAGCTCTTTCTTTGTTCTGAGAGAGTAGTGCCTATCTCTGAAGGATAGCAGACATGATAGGCTGTTGTGACTTTATTGGAAATCTCAAATAATTTTTATTTGTAGTCTTCTAGAAGGGCAAATGAAACAAACACTTCTAATGCTATCTTACTAGCTGCTGGAGCACCATAATTTTGAAGTTAAATCTCCACAAGTGAAATTCCATATTTATTGGAGATATTTTCCATTAAGTATCATAGAAGGAAGAAAAAAGGAAATAAATGTTTCTTAAGTGCCTATTATACTTCATACAGTGTACTAAGTACATTACAAATGTTTTCTCAATTGATCCTCACAACAACTCTGAGGGCTATTATCCTCACTTTACAGTTGAGAAAACTGAAAGAGGTGAAGTGAAGAAACTGAATTTGAAATCTGTTTTTTCTGACTTTGGCCTAGAGCTCTATCCACTGTACCACTAATGTGCCTCTTGTTGGTAAATTGCATTGGTGAAGGTCAGGGTAAAGAAATTGATAACATTTATTCTTTCCTTTGGTTCTTTAATAACTATTTTCATTTGAATTTAATGATCCTTAAAATGAATAAAATCTAACACTAATATGTATGTAAAATTTTACTTATTGAATTGAATTTTAAAAACATTTATTAAACATCTACTGTGTCAGATGCTAGGCATGTATATACCTATATGCCTGTGTGTATGCACAAATATGCATATATATATATATATATA
>NW_025385043.1:0-1035 GCF_016433145.1 Gracilinanus agilis
TCTGAATTTATCTTGGTGTAGGGTGTGAGATGTTGATCTAGACCTAAATAATAAACAGTATATACCTAAAACCATCAACAAACATCATAAGCAATGGGGATAAATTAGAAGCCTTCCCAATAAGATCAGGAGTAAAACAAGGATGCCCATTGTCACCTCTATTATTTAACATTGTACTAGAAACACTAGCAGTTGCAATTAGAGAAGAAAAAGAAATTGAAGGCATCAAAATAGGCCAGGAGGAGACTAAGCTATCACTCTTTGCAGATGATATGATGGTCTACTTAAAAAATCCTAGAGAATCAACTAAGAAGCTTGTAGAAATAATCAGCAACTTTAGCAAAGTTGCAGGATACAAAATAAATGCACATAAATCATTAGCATTTCTATACATTTCCAACACACTAGAGCAGCAAGAAGTAGAAAGAGAAACACCATTCAAAATCACCCTAGACAATATAAAATACTTACGAATCTACCTACCAAAACAAACACAGCAATTATATGAAAACAACTACAAAACACTTTCCAAACAAATAAAACTGGATCTAAATAATTGGAAAGCCATTGATTGCTCATGGGTAGGACAAGCTAACATAATAAAAATGACAATTCTACCCAAATTAATTTACCTATTTAGCGCTATACCTATCAAGCTACCAAAAAACTTCTTTACTGAATTAGAAAAAACTATAACAAATTTCATTTGGAATAACAAAAGATCAAGAATATCAAGGGAAATAATGAAAAAAAAATGTAAAGGAAGGGGACCTAGCAGTACCAGATATTAAACTATACTATAAAAGCAGCAGTCATCAAAACAATATGGTACTGGCTAAGAGATAGAGAGGAGGATCAATGGAATAGACTTGGGAGTAATGACATCAAGAAGACACTGTATAATAAACCCAAAGAGCCCAACTTTTGGGACATGAATCCACTATTTGACAAAAAATGCTGGGAAATTTGGAAAACAATATGGGAGAGATTAGGTCTAGATCAACATCTCACACCCTACACCAAGATAAATTCAGA
>NW_025385044.1:0-3975 GCF_016433145.1 Gracilinanus agilis
ATGTTTTGGTTTTCCTTTTCAATCTGGTCATTTTTGGTCTTCAGTTGTCTTGTCTCACTTTCCAATTGCGAAATTCTGCCTTTTAAACTGTTATTTTCTTGCCAGATTTCTTCCATCTTCCTCAGCATTTCATTTTTAAACTCTTCCATAGCTTGTGACCAGCTTTCATTTTTTTGGGGAGGTTTGGATTTTTGTTTTCCCTCCTCTGTTGTCTGGATTTTCTCTGTGTAGAAGTTGTCCAGTGTTCCAGAGTTTCTCTTGATGGTCTTTTTCTTCTGGACTTCCTTATTGCTGGCCATTGTTGGCCCCACCCCTTTTCAGCTTTGTCTTTGCACTCAGGGTCTGCCTGGGCCTTACAAGCTCCCGGGGTCTCCGGTCTCCTTGTCCTTGGGGTCAGGCCTCCTGGTAGTTCCCGGTCTGCCCCTCTGCCTGAGGTTCCTTCAGAAGTCTTTGGGGCTGCTTCCACTGCCACGCTCTGGTCTGCACCGGGTCCTCACTGGAGGTCCAAGCCTGGGCTGGAGATTGTTATTCAAGCCTAGGGCACTGCCTTTGCCTGTGCAGATGCTCTTAGGGCGCTGCCTTCACTCCCTGCAGAAGGTAGTGAAAGTCTGTGGGCTGGAGATCTTTATTCGCCCCTGAGGCGATGCCTTCAGTGCTTGGGAGAGGCCCTGTTTTAGAGGCCTTTGTCCAGGCAGAGGCGGTGCCTTCACCCATGTGGACGCTCAGGGAAAGTCAGTGCTGCCCCTCCCCCCCACCTGGGGTCCCTGGTCTTTCTGCACACAGGTACAAGCCCCGGGGCTGCCAGTGATTATCTCGTTGCCCCAGTCCTGTTTTCCCACTTGTGCACTGGCGTTGTGCGAGGTGTGGGGGGTGGGGGGTGGGGGAGGGGCTTCTTCCTCTGGCGTTTTAGTGAGAGCTGTTTCACCCCTTTATAGCGTGGAAATGCCCCAATTCTGCGTACCTTCAATGCTGTGCCCTGTTGTGGGGTTCCTTCGTTCCTCTGGACTCGTTTTTATTTCCCCTTGAGGGGTCCTGTATGGTTTGGTCAGGAGAGATCGAGCAGCTGCTCCTTACTCTGCCTCCATCTTAACCGCTAAAAAAAGGCTACCTCTTAATATAGACCATGCCTTGAAAATGAGATCTCTTTGGAAGGAAAAAAAAACCCCACAAAGGTAACAAATGAGCAGTAATCACTCCTAATCAGTCTTGTTTTGGAGACAAAATACTTAAACTCCAAAATTTCCATAAGTGCTGGGCCAAGGAGAGTCAAATGGGTCATTCTCACTTGTCTTCTTCCTTCCCTCACTTTTCCACTATCTGAGCCGCCTCTTACTCATTCACAAAATTTAGAAAGCCAACAACTCCATGAGAGTCAGCACTGCTTCCCTGTTTCACTTATTCTTTTGCTTCAAGACATTAACAATAAAAATAGTTATGAGAGATTACATTAAAGGGACTGAGCTATGATGAGGGACGACATGAAGACCTTGTGAATCACTGGTGGTGTGCCTTTTCAAATCTGCATATGAAATGAGTTGATTCTTTGGTGACCCCCAAAACTTTCCTCTAGGAGGGTTGGGAAGATGCTCAGCCCCTGAGTAGTATTGTGTGTGTGCAGGACTTTCTAGATTCTTGGATGAGTAGAAGTTCTCCAGAGGGGTATAATGCTTGACTTTGATTATTTATTATTATTATTTTAAAATTTATTTAATTTAATATTTTTAATTAGTTAAATGCATTTAATTAACTTAAATTAAATATGTTTATTATTAATGCTTCTCTTTTGGGAGGGGGAACCTTAACTGCTAGCTAGTACTGGAAAATAATTTAAATCCCTAGAAAAGGTGGTAGAGAGAAATTAGAGAACTAGAGAAGGAAAGACTATTTGTGAGTTTGGGTCTTTAGTATTCTGTTGTTGGGTTAATTTAATCACACAAGGTCATACAGATAGTAAGCTTCAGACACAGGATTCGAATCCAGATCCTCAAACTCCAAGGCTAACTATTGTTTTGATTGTACAATGTTGTCTCCTGTGCTATCACAGCTTGAAGGTTCACATAAGAACTGAAGATCCTTCTCATTGTATAATGTTGCCATAGAAAAGTGAGTGATTTCCAAGAAAGAGATGGGAGTGAAAAGTCTCTAGGTTGAAGCACTGTTTATACTACTGTATGATAATGGACTTAAAAGGAGCACTGAAATACCAAAGAGATATTCAGAGGTTGGGCCTGGGAAGAATCCTAGTCTATTCTGTCTGAATTTAGGTAACAACCTTTTTCAAAGAGACAAAATCCTAATGGAACTTCTTGAACCTGGTGAGTTTCGGTGTGAAATGTCAATTCTCCAGGGATTTTCTAGCCAAGGAATCCAGTGCTGTGACCTTTATAGAGAGATCTTGATTACAGACAATACTGCTTATTAAATTTGCCTTTATACTTTAGTGCCTCAGGGAGAATTCTATAAATACCAACAGGGACAGGAGAATGATCCTGCTTATTGCACAGGCTATGTATAAACAATTACCTAACAACTAGATTTGGGACATGATTAAAAAAAAACAACAACCCAAAGCTTAGTGAAACCACATTTCTCTTAAAAGAAATCTCCATAATTATCTTACATTAAAAGGGATTAAGAAATTTGTGATTTTGAGCAGCAATTGGGTTAACCCTGTAGTTTCAAGAGAAAAAAAAATCCTCACAAAGTAGAAGAAAGCAATTTAGGACACCCCTGCCTCAAATGTCTCCTCTCTCTGGTTTATCAAAGTAATCTTCCTGAAGTGTAGATCTGTCCATGCCACCTGTCTTTTTAATAAACGCTAGTAGCTCCCTATAACCTCTAGAATCAAACATAAAATTCTTTGCCTGATATTTAAAGCCATTTATAACCCAACTTCCTCATACCTTTCTAGGCTTCTTATACCACATTCCTCCCACATAAGCTGTGATCTAGTGTCATTGGCTTCTTTACTGCTTCTTACTCAAGACATTCCATGTAACAATTCCAAATATTTTTACTCTCTTCCATGTGCATGGAATGTTCTATTTATTTTCATCTCCTGGGTTCCCTGGCTTCCTTCAGATCTAGCTATAGTTCCATCTTTTGAGAGAAGACTTTTTTACCCAGCCCCTCCCCCCAAAGCTAATGCCATACTCAATTGATTATCACCAATTGATTGAACCCAATTGATTTTATCTAATAGATCTAGCTATCTAGCCCCAGAGAGAGATAGCCAAAAGGTGCAAAGCAACCCAGGGCAAGATGATTGTACAAGTGATGTTTTCCCCTGAGTCTTCATCTTCTTCTTTGAGCTTTGCCACTTTCTAGATTGAATTTCACATCCCTGCATAGTATCTTTGTATTTTTACCCCAAAATATGGATCAAGAGCCTGAGATAGGAAGTATCCATGACCATAGGCAGCCTTTTGGTCCCACACAGTGGAGCTTCTGCTTTGCTTTTGTATATGTATGTGCACTAGTACTCTCCTGTCTGCAGGAGAGCAATCTACGGAAGTAGTCTGAATAAATGAAATAGGTTAGAGAATAAAGTAGAATTGAAGTAGATTAATCCATTCCTGAATTATTTAGGAAACTGACCTAGCCCTTCCAGGAGGTCAAGCAACTTATGAAAGCGGTAGGTCAGAGTTCAATTCTCCTATGGCCAACAAAGGGACATCAGGGCAAACAAATAGGTCAGGATGGAATGCAAGGTAAACATATAGCTAACTATGGATCAGTGTTTAGGTACAGGTGAAAAGTAAATATCCCCTGAGTGATCTGAATGAATCCACTTATCACTGACTACACACACCTGTGTTTGTGATGAGGCTTCTTTTAACAAATAAGAACCTGAATGTGAAAGGAAATAGCCTTGTATCTTGTAACCTGTATAAACTGTCTTGTAATGTCAGTCCTCCCTCCCTTCCTCCCTCCCTCCCTCCCTTCCTTCTCTCTCTCTCTCTCTCTCTCTCTCTC
>NW_025385045.1:0-8220 GCF_016433145.1 Gracilinanus agilis
CATATATATATATATATTAAAAGAAATATTTTTAAAGAATGACTTGTGTATGTCCACCTCCAGAAAGAGAGCTGATAAATAAAATTAAGCAAGACATCATTTTATATATGCATATATATTTTTGTCAAATGATGACCTCTAATGCAGGGAGGAGAAGTAAGGAGGGAGACACCTATGAACATTAATATAATAAACCAATAAATAATTTTTAAGTTAAAAATATATTGAATGTTTTTTACTTTATTTTTCTTGTATGGGCATTTTATTTTGTAACAAGACTAATATGCAAATATGTTTTGCATAACTTCATATATATCATTGATCTCATTGCTTGCTTTCTCCAAATGTAGGGGAAGGGCAGGAGGAGAGGAGAGAATTTGGAACTCAAAATTTTGAAAAATAAATGTTAAAAAATTTTAATATAACTAGAAAATATTTTTTAAAATTAAAATATATTTTAAAATAAAAGTATAACAAATGACTAAGAAATCTCCTTCCTCCCACTTTATGAAGTCATCACCTTCCCCATTTTACCTAGAAAACAATAGTAGTGTGGTACAGGGAGGATGATGGAGGGGGAGAGATTGGATTCACAACCTCTCCTCCTTGGGAGTCTAGGAAGAGACAAGGTGATTTAATTTTATTTCTTTCTCAATTCTAGACAATCAACAAAACAAGGATTCAAAACTTGATTATGAGTGTTTGTTGATTTCCAAGACATATGTTTACACTGAAAACTTAACAAGCGGCTTCCAAGAGCCAATAGGAAATGACTTCAGCACACTACTGTAACTTAGCTATGCTTACCCTATATAATCCAATCTTAACTTATCTTTCCAGATTTATTACACCCCCAGCTTCTGGCTCCAGATCAAACTGGCCTTGTAACTGTTCTTCGTTCTTGGAGCTCCTTTGCCTATCTGGCTTACCTTCTCACAGATTATTCCCAATATCCGTAATGTACTCCCTCCTTACCAGTATGTACCTATTTATCTTCTTTTTAGGATGGAAATTGCTTGAAGACAGAAAGCATTTCACTTCTGCCTTTCTATCCTCACTGCCCAGCACTTACCTGGCACGTAGTATGTATTTATCAGATGGTTGTTAATTAGTTGATTTATGAAATCTAAGCAGTTAGAGAATATGGCTGGATCTGATTAGAACTTTCCATTGGGGTTGGAGAAAATGAACTAATCAGAGCCTAGGAGTGATAGGAGAAAAAGACTCTTTACCCCTACACATACACTTTGGAACTGAATATCACTCCCATTACATTTATAATCATCTAGTACTCTCATGCCTTACTACATAAATATTGATTAATTGCTAACATACTCATATATTAGCTATAAGAAAAAAATAGTATTTAAAATAAAATTTAAAGATTATTTTTATATTTAAATATGTATCTTCAAAGAAAATTTAAATTTTAAGTTTTACTTATTATTAATTAACACTTAATTTAACCAAAGCTTGTATATACTCTTGCTCACTTGCTGAAGTAAAAGGCCCTCTGAGTTTGTGCTTATTCATGGGTGGCAGTGTTGGGGGAAAAAAACCCTCCATGGGAACTGAAGTTGCTCATAAGAGGGAGAACTTGGCATGAGGCTAAAGTGTGATACTCCTTATGTTTCTATTCTTGTCAGTACCCACTCCTACCCCATCCCCCTTTCCATCTGTGAAGCTAAACTGTTTTAACAATTCTTTAACAATAGGAACTATTAGCCAAGTCCTTCATCTGCTAGGAAACTTTAATTATCAGTCAAACTGGTGGTTGCTGACAACAACTGTTTCCTATCTACTTCTTTTAAATATATCTTTGAAACATAAAAACATGTCAACCACTTTTAAAACAGTTATACAAAACAGTTTTCTCCATTCAGGTTTTTTTCATATTGATGTGTAATATGTCTGGCCTAATATAATTTAACAAATTATAACTATTTCTCAGGGCTTGGGGCTCTTTCCTAAAAATCTCCACATTCTAGAGCAGGGAGGGACTTTAGAGGACCCTGGGCTCCATCTGAACAGGAACAGAAATCAAAGTGCCTTTTAAATGGTCCTTCAGCCTTCACTTGGAAACTTCCAATGATAGAAAACTCAAACCTCCTAAGTTGACTGATTTTTTTTCCTTTGAACAACTTTCCTTAGGATGTCAGCCTTTCCCAATGTCTAAATCCTCTTCAGATATGTTCTGCCTAGGAGCCAATAAACTTGTAGGAGTTGGGGGAGGGGGAGGTCTCTGGAAAGTGGTTAGGAATTATGAAGGGTGGTTCTTAAGGCTCCTTATGAGTCTTGTTGGGAAGAGGTGTTACTACTCTAAAGTGAGAGGTCAAAGCTCTTGAGAGAAAAAACTCAGGAGAAGGAGGCACAGGAGTTAGAACCCCCAAAGAAAAGGAGAAGTGTCATAGCCCATGGGGAGCAAGATGGAGGTCACAGACTTAGGGGAAAGAGAAAGCACTTCTTGCATTTGGCTCTCTAGTTTTTACCTTTACTAATTTCTAAACTTCAAAAATCCTAGAACCCCACTAATCCAGGGACAACTCGGATAGCACAGTAAAAAGAACACTATGTCTGTAATCAAGAAGACCTGACTTCAGATTTGTGATTCTGGTTAAGTCATTTAAGCTTTATTGGTTTCTATTTCCTCAACTGTAAAATAGAAATAATCATACCACCTACTTCCCAAGATTGTTGAGAGAACCAAATGAGATGATATTTGTAAAGTCGTTAATACAGTGCCTGGCACATAGTATGAATGTTAATGAAGTTTACTTCCTTCTTTATTTCCTTCCCAACCAACTCAAGGCACTGAGGTCCCCCTGGCTTTGGTTCCCTGGGACCAGAGATCTGAAGCACATAGATCCCTATTTACATGCATACATACATACATACACACACACACACACATTCTCTCTCTCAAACACACACCCTCACCTTCTTCCACTGACAAGATTACTGAATATCTGATCCCTAGTTCTCTGCCAACACTCCTACCTAATTAATGGCTATCAAATTCCACAGGCATACTAGGCTAGAGGGAGGGTCAAGGAAATGCCAACAACTAAAGATAGTGATTGTTCCTATCAGTGCCAAAATCAGAATAATTCAACACAACTGCACAGCCCACTCAAAGAAAACCAAAAATAATCATTTCTTTCCTTATCATTTGTTTTATCAGAAAGATAGCTTTCTCAGCCCAGCACCATTCACTTGAATAGTATATCAGTTGGAAGGCTACTGAAAGCATGAGACTTATCTCTCTCCAAATATTAAAACAACTTAGACTAATAACATCAACTATATTTTATGTTCACAAGTATGGTTTGCCTGCAACTTAATCATGATGAAGTCAGGGTTAGTTCAAAACACCGTTCAAAATCATCATGTTTGTGGGCAGCTAGGTGGCTCTGTAGATTAAGAGCCAGGCCTAGAGATAAGAGGTCCTGTGTTCAAATTTGGTCTTAGATACTTCCCAGCTGTGTGACCCTGGGTAAGTCACTTAACACCCATTGCCTTGCCCTTACTATACCTTTGTCTTAAAACCAATGCCTTTTCTTTCTCTCTTATTGATTCTAAGACAGTAGATAAGAATTTGTTTTTTTAATCATCATTTATTTGTATTTTTCTCTTTGAAAAATTAGCTATGATTGGGTTTGCAGAAAGAGGAACAAAGGGAATTTTCCCTATGAAGAAATTCTCAAAAACTGTCATAACAGTATTGGGAAGTACCAGGTCATTTCTCAGATTCAAAACCCTCAATCTACCTCTTCAAATTTTAAACTGGCTGCTGTACCTAATTAGTTATAAATATTTTGGTTGTGCCATAGAGAACCTAAATTGCCCAAGTTACATCACTATATCAGTACTTTTATTTACCATTACCACAAATGAAGGCATTCATTTTTATTTTGCTTCCCTATAATTTAAATAGTGATAGGGTAAAATAGTAGCATGTTTTGTTTTGTGAAACAACAGGGTTCATTTAGCGTGGCTGTTAACTTGGATATAGGGGATAACAAGATTCCTAGTGGAAAGTGAGGAAAAAGCATTCAGTATGAACTCAGCTTTTATCTCTTGTCACTTGCTACCTATAAGAACTTGGCCAAATTATTTAACTTCCTATAGTATGACTTCCCTCAAATGTAAAACAACAGAGCTGGACTAAATGAACTTGAAAATCTCTTTCATCTCCAAATTTTGATCCTAAATCTTATATTCAAGCTAAGATTTTACATCTGCAATGCCTCCTCCTCCAGGTTTTGGTCCACAATTCACATTCACAGTTTTAATCTAGGGCAATGATGGCAAACCTTTT
Organism: Gracilinanus agilis; assembly: GCF_016433145.1. Classification (NCBI taxonomy): domain Eukaryota; kingdom Metazoa; phylum Chordata; class Mammalia; order Didelphimorphia; family Didelphidae; genus Gracilinanus; species Gracilinanus agilis. Next base: position 4,319 of record NW_025385045.1, read on the forward strand.
AGAGACTGTGTGATTGTTCCACAACATTGCTGTTACTATGTACATTGTTTTCCTGGTTCTGCAATATTGTGGAACAATCAAATATGATAGACTTTACTACTAACATCAATACAATGATCCAGGACAATTCTGAGGACTTATTAAAAAAAACTGCCATCAACCTCCAAAAAAAGAATTGTTGGCATAGAAATAGAGAAGAAAACATATGAGTTTTTTGTTTATTTGAGTATATGTTTTGGGGTTTGGGTTTTACAAAATTTTTTGCTTACAAAAATGAATAATATGGAAATATGTTTTGTGTGATTAATACATGTATAACCCAGATTGAATTGCTTGTCAGTTCCAGGAGTGGGGAGTGAAGAAGAGAGGGAAACAATATGGATCATATGGCTTTGGAAAACTTATGTGCAAATTAGTTATTAAGATAAAAAAATTTAATAGAGAGAAAAGAAAAGAATGAAAAATAAAAGGACACAGTTTTACTTTAAGCTTTTTCCTCCTGTTCAAAAAAAAAAAGCCCCCACCAGTATATTTACTTTGTAATAGTGAAAGGAAACAATTAAGGCAAAAGAATTTAAAACTAGGAGCTACAAAAATATTTCCCCAATAACTTGGGTTGTGGGTGGGAGAGCTTTATGGGAAAGAGAGATCCTCCTATAAATGCATCAGTAAAAAGAGCAAGCACATATAAAAAGTACATTAGTAGAATGGTCACATGCTCAAAGAATTCAAACCTCTAATACCACAGGGCCAGAATGTTCTTCCTCTTTGTATGTTGTCCTCTGTGAGCACCTCTTCTGAGTGTATTGCTCTGCTAGATTCCACTAGATCTCCTCCTTGAAATGTATGGCATTTGCTACTAGACAAGTAACTTCACCACAAGGTATTATGATTTATGGGGGCATGAAAGAAGAAAAGAAGAAAAAAATCCCCTCTTCAGGATGGAGAGAAATGTATTTTCAAGAGTTGAGTTTTTTCTTCCATAGATAGCTCTCTTCTTTACTCTCAAAGTTCATATTCATCAGGTTCTTTTCCATCCCAACACTAGAAATTCTTCAAGTCTCATTCCTTGACTCAAAGGGCCACCAGAGATGTGGCTAAGTCTTTAGGTCAGTGTCTAGCTACTTTCTAACTCCATCAAGCTTGATTTGAAAAAAAAAATACTTCTTTCCTTATAATACTTTTTTACACATCATTTAAAACCTTAAAACCTCATCATCTCTATTAGGTAGCCCTTAAAATGACTGACTAAAATGATATAACCAAACAGGGGAATGCAGCTGCTATTGTTCCATCAAGGAGGCAAGTTGATAGTCTTGTATTCATTAAAAAACCAACCTTACAGAGTAATTCAACGGTGTGTCATTTAGAAATATGGAAAAGAAACACATGATCCCCTAAGGTACATGAACCCAAAGTGGCCCAAAATAGACTCTTGTCCATTATAAGAGAAAAACGCCCCTCATTTCAAGCATGGTACAGTGGCTCTGGAATCAGAGGGCCTCAGTTCCTGGCTCTGCTGCTTAATATGTTTGTCCTTTTTTTTTAATTTTTTAAACATTTACTAATATTCATTTTTAACATGGTTGCATGATTCATGCTCCTACTTTCCCCTTCACCCCTCACTCTGACCCCACCCATGGCCAATGCACATTTCCACTGGTTTTAACATGTGTCCTTCAGCAAGACCGATTTCCAAATTGTTAGTTGCTTTGGTGTGGTAGTTACGAGTCTACATCCCCAATCATGTCCTCCTCAGCCCATGAATTCAAGCATTTGTTTTTCTTATATGTTTCCTCTCCTGCGGTCCTTCCTCTGAATGTGGGTAGCATCTTTACCATAAATCCCTCAGAGCTGTCCTGGGTCATTGCATTGTTGCTGGTACAGAAGTCCATTACATTCGATTTTACCACAGTATATCAGTCTCTGTGTACAATGTTCTTCTGGCTCTGCTCCTTTCACTCTGCATCAGTTCCTGGAGGTCTTTCCAGTTCACCTGGAACTCCTCTAGTTTATTATTCCTTTTAGCACAATAGTATTCCATCACCCGCATATACCACAGTTTGTTCAGCCATTCCCCAATTGAAGGCCATACCCTCCTTTTCCAGTTTTTTGCCACCACAAAAAGCACAGCTATAAATGTTTATTTATGATCTCTTTGGGGTACAAACCCAACAATGGTATGGCTGGATCAAAGGACAGGCATTCTTTTATAGCCCTTTGAGCATGATTCCAAATTGCCAGCCAGAATGGCTGGATCAGTTCACAACTCCACCAGCAATGCATTAATGTCCCAATTTTGCCACATCCCCTCCAGCATTCATTACTCTCCCTTCTTTCATTTTAGCCAATCTGCTAGGTGTGAGGTGATACCTCAGAGTTGTTTTGATTTGCATTTCTCTAATTATTAGAGATTTAGAACAATTTCTCATGTGCTTATTGATACTTTTGATTTCTTTACCTGAAAATTGCCTATTCATGTCTCTTGCCCATTTATCAATCGGGGAATGGCTTGATTTTTTATACAATTGCTTTAACTCCTTGTATATTTGAGTAATTAGACCCCTGTCAGAATTTTTTGTTATAAAGATTTTTTTCCCATTTTGTTGTTTCCCTTCTGATTTTGACTACATTGTTTTTGTTTGTACAAAAGCTTTTTAGCTTAATATAATCAAAACCATTTAATTTACATTTTGTAATTTTCTCTAACTCTTGCTTGGTTTTAAAATATTTCCTTTCACAGAGATCTGACAAGTATACTATTCTGTGTTCACTTAACTTATTTATAGTTTCCTTCTTCATATTCAAGTCATTCACCCATTCTGAATTTATCTTGGTGTAGGGTGTGAGATGTTAATCTAGACCTAATCTATCCCATATTGTTTTCCAAATTTCCCAGCAGTTTTTGTCAAATAGTGGATTCATGTCCCAAAAGTTGGGCTCTTTGGGTTTATCATACACTGTCTTGCTGATGTCATTAACCCCGAGTCTATTCCACTGATCCTCCCTTCTATCTCTTAGCCAGTACCATATTGATTTAATGACTGCTGCTTTATAGTATAGTTTGATATCTGGTACTGCTAGGCCCCCTTCCTTCACATTTTTTTTTATTATTTCCCTTGATATTCTTGATCTTTTGTTATTCCAAATGAAATTTGTTATAGTTTTTCCTAATTCAGTAAAGAAGTTTTTTGGTAATTTGATAGGTATGGCGCTAAATAGGTAGATTAATTTGAGTAGAATGGTCATTTTTATTATGTTAGCTCGTCCTACCCATGAACAATTATTGGCTTTCCAATTGTTGAGAACCAATTTTATTTGTTTGGAAAGTGTTTTGTAGTTGTTTTCATATAATTGCTATTTTTGTTTTGGTAGATAGATTCCTGAGTATTTTATATTGTCTAGGGTGATTTTAAATGGTGTTTCTCTTTCTACCTCTTGCTGCTGTGATGTGTTGGAAATATATAGAAATGCTGATGATTTATGTGCATTTATTTTGTATCCTGCAACTTTGCTAAAGTTGTTGATTATTTCTACCAGCTTCTTAGTTGATTCTCTAGGATTTTTTAAGTAGATCATCATATCATCTGCAAAGAGTGATAGCTTAGTCTCCTCCTTGCCTATTTTGATACCTTCAATTTCTTTTTCTTCTCTAATTGCAACTGCTAGTGTTTCTAGTACTATATTGAATAATAAAGGTGATAATGGGCATCCTTGTTTCACTCCTGATCTTATTGGGAAGGCTTCTAATTTATCCCCATTGCATATAATGCTTGTTGATGATTTTAGGTATATACTGTTTATTATTTTTTAGGAAAGGTCCTTCTATTCCTATACTTTTCAGTGTTTTCAATAGGAATGGATGCTATATTTTGTCAAAGGCTTTTTCAGCATCTATTGAG
>NW_025385046.1:0-8601 GCF_016433145.1 Gracilinanus agilis
CCTTCCCTCATATTCACTTAGCCATCTATTTACCCATCAAGTCCATCCTTCCGTCAATCATTCATCTAACTATCCACCCAACCAACCCACACATATTTACTCTGTACTTGCTTCTAACACTAGAGGTATTGTGCTAGGTGCTATTTAGCATAAAACCATGAAAATGCTATGTCCCCCATTGGCTGCAATCTCAGCTCTTCTATTTCAACTGTGTGATTTTAGTCATCACAAATCCTTTTGGAGTAGCAATTTCCTGATCTATAAAATTAAAGAGTTAAGTTAAATCATTTTTAATCACCTTTTTAGCTTTAAATCTGATGACCTCTGAAACTCTATAATCCAATAATAAATTAGAAGTAGATTTCAACCACAGATGATACAAATACAATTTTGTATTAGCATTGGAATATATCATCTGATTATTTTCTTCGTATTTTTAAAAACTAGTCAACAAGAATTTTATAGGCATCTACAAAGACAAAAACAAAACATTTCCTGCCCTCTAGGATCTTATAGTTTATCTGAGGAAATACTATATACCTTTATAAATAGGCCAAAGTGAAAAAAAAAGGGAATTTCAAGGGAGAGGCTCTACCTCTCCAGGGATAGGGGAAGGCTTCATGCAGGAGGTAGGTTGCACAATTTGAGTTTGAAGGAAATTAGAAATTCTTAGGAAAGAGAATGTATTCCAGGCATCAGGAACAGTCTATGAGCGATAGAAATAGGAAATGGAACTTCCAGAAGATATTTTCCAAATTATGTCTTACTTTGACTAATATTTAAATAAACTGACAAAAAACTGTTTTTATTTGCACAGCACATATAAGTTCCAGCTCAAATACAAGCTCAAATGTGTGGATTTGGGCCAGCCACTTAATTTCTCTGGGTCTTAGTTTCCTCATCTGTAAAATGAAGTTAAATCAAATGATTTTTAAGATCCCTTTCTGGCTTTCTACATCCATGAATCTGAACCATACAATGGTGGAGAGACTCCTCTTAGGAGTGCCCTATTTTGGTAGAGGAAAGTCATTCTGAAATTTAAAATCTGCCCCATGTGATCCCCAGACTCCCCCCATCATAGATTCCAAATCCTGCATATGTATTAAAATTAATGTTTTTGCTTTGACCAAGAAGGAAAATATCACCTTGAATCAGATGTAGAAAAGTGAGTGTGGCCACCCTGAGCCAAAAAAACATAAATTCAGTTTCACTGAAAGTGCTTTCCTGTTTGGAGCACACAAATCCTTTGGATTCCACAGTTCTTTATGTTTATGTTTTGTTAAAGGGACCTCCAGATAATACAGTATTACAGGGCTGGGAATTGTACACCACAGCCTCCTCGGAGCTGCCTGTCCCAGTAGGAGTCTCCGGAATGGATGTCTGTGTCCTAAGTGTATTCCTTTCTTACTTCCAGGGGCTTCTTAAGCCTCAGGTGAAAAATAGAGTTAGCCTCAATCGAGAAAATGGATAAAGTACTGTTCATTTATGTCTCTTGTCAAATCTGCAACAGGCAATACAAGTGCATTACGAAGTGATTAAGCGTCCAGGCTCTCTCCTTCTGGCAGCCAGTGTGCGTTAACATTACATGACCCTATGAATAATGGAATCTACTCCAGTTTCCTGCCCGCACCCCTTTTCTCTCTATTTACAGACCTGGTCCTCCAGGACATCTTCCTCCCCCTAAGTTTTCCTTTTTCATTGCCTTTCAATTATTGTGACTCAATAAAATATGAATCCAGTAGATTTAAACTTAATTAAAGCCACAGACATATTTTCAAAGCAACGCTGCAGGCGTGTGCCAGGGAGCTCTGGCTAATGGGATTTGGAAGAGATCAAACTGCATCTTCCCTGAGCTGGTAATGAAATCGATACCTGGCCCACCCGAGGGAAGCCAGGCTGGGTTGGATTCGGCTGGGTGTAGGAAGGAAGTTTTCAGGAGGCTCCTAAGGAATCTTTTCCCTCCCACGTGTTGAAGTCCAACTAAAGTGGGTTCTGAAGCTTTGGAGAGACCCTTTTATTAATACCTCTTTTTCTGCAGGTGGCACGATGGATAGAGGACTGTACTGGGAGCCTGGTGGTCTCGAGTTCAAATTAGTTCAAGTCAGGTAGATGAGTTCGTGTAGACACACTAGATGTGTGATTCTGGGCAAAATAAACAAAATAATAATAACTAGCATTTTTATGGGCAGAGAGGTGGCAGAGTGGTTAGAATACCAAGCCTGGAATCAGGAAGACTCTTCTTGAGTCCAAATCTGGCTTCAGACACTTATTAGCTGTGTGACCCTGGACAAATCACTTAACCCTGTTTGCCTCAGTTTCTTCATCTGTCAAATAAGTTGGAGAAGGAAATGTCAAGTCACTCCGGTATCTTTGCCAAGAAACCCCAAATGCAATTAGACATTACTGGCTCAACAACAAGAACAACATTTATATAGCACTTTAAGGTTTGCAAAGGGCTTTGCATATGTTATGTGGATTCTTTCGAGTTGTCTAACATAGGAGTTAAAGTTGAATAAGGGGGCAGCTGGGTAGTTCAGTGGATTGAGAGTCAGGCCTAGAGATGGGAGGTCCTGGGTTCAAATCTGACATCAGACATTTCTCAGCTGTGTGACTTTGGGCAAGTCACTTGACCTCCATTGCCCACCCTTACCACTCTTCTACCTTGAAGCCAATACACAGTATTGACTCCAAGACGGAAGGTGAGGGTTTAAAAAAAATTAAAGTTGAATACTTGAAGTATTATTTTTTAAAGTTTATTATCTGACAAAATAGAACCATGTGTCTTAGTTTTTCTACCTGCTCAAAAAGCCCACTCCACCAAAACCGAGACAGGAAGACAAGAGGGCTAGACACAGAGCTCTACCCAATTTATATCCTGTCTACGGCAGCATGTGATGACAGGAAGTGAGTAGGATGCTGGGAATAGTAGTTTTGCTGGGGATCATAGTTTTTAGGGTAATTGATTCAAATTACACACTAGGTAGCATAGTGGGTAGAGAGATGGACCTGGAGTCAAGTAGACTTGAGTACAAATGCTGCCTCAAATACCTACTAACTGTGTGACTCTTGGCAAATTACTTAACCTTTCAGCCTAAGTCTTTTCTTTTTATTCAATTCAATTTTATTTATTTTATTTTCAGTTTTGAATTCTTTCTATTCCATCCCCCAGTAATAATATAAGAAAAAGAAAATTGCTGCAGATATATATAGTCAAGCAAAACAAATTCTTATCTTTGTTATGGTAAAAAAACAGTGCTTTGATACATTCTAAGCCAATTGCTTCTCTTTCTAGAAGTTCAGCCTCAGTTTTCTTATCTGTGACTTGGGGATATCTACCTTATAGGGTTTTTGTGAAGATCAGTTGGGATATGTGTGAACTGTTTTGTAAATATTTAGTGCTAATTGTTATTGTTATTAGTATTAATTCTTTTTAAAAGAAAAAAAACCTTACCTTTTGTCTTAAAATCATTACTAGGTAGAAGAGGGGTAAGGGCTTAGCAGTTGGGGTAAATGGCTTACCCAGGGTCACACAGCTAGGCAGTATCTAAAGACAAATTTGACCTCCCATCTCCAGGTCTTGCCTTTGTTCACTGTGCTACATAGCTGCCCCCTTATTAGTATTAATTCTTCCAATAACCCTTTGAGGTAGATTCTGTTATCACTTCCATTTTATAGATGAGAAAACTGAGGCCAAAAGAGGTTAGATGACTTTTCCAGGTTCACTTAACTAGTGACAGCCTCTCTCAGCCTCTCCTCACTTGGCAAATGATGGGATGGGACCAGATGACCTCTATATTGGTGACCTGGGAATGAGACCAGCTATGCAAATTCAGCTCAGTTTAACCAGTTCTTTATTAAGCCCTACTAAGTGAAAGGAACTCTGGGGATACAAAACCCAGGAAAAAAAATGAGTCATTGCCCTCAAGAAGCTTAAATTCTGTGGAGGATGAAGCCGTTCAAGGAAGGCTACAATGTGAACATAGATAAAGCAATGTGGAGTCATTTCTCAGAAGAAGCTGGGGAAATCGGGAAAGGTCTCTTGTAGGCGATGGCACCTGAAGGTAGTGAGGAATGCTGAGAGGAGGAGGACAGGAGGGAGAGCAGCCTAAGCCGGGGTACCAGGTCTCACCCAAAGGCAGGAGATGAAATGTCAACTTTGAGGGAAGGCAAATAGACCAGACTGGCTGGAACAGAGTTATAGAGATTACTGTGAGATCGAGCTAGAAATAGAAGGTGGAGCCATACTTCGAGGGGCCTTAAATGTCTAAAAGAAGAAACCAGAGTTGATTCTATAGGCCCCTGGAGGGCTGGAGCTTTGGGAGGAGGGGAGTAACAGTCTGGAGCTGTTTTTTAGGAATGTCCCTCTGGCAGCTGTGTGGAGGATGGATTGGAAGGGAGAAAGACTGGAGGAAGGGGGACCAACTGGGATGATATTACACTAGTCCAGGTGAAGGATGCTGAGGGTGTGAAATGGATGGTGCCAGAGTGAGTGGCAAGAAGGAGAATGCATGCTTGAGAAGCTCTCAAGGTAGAATAAACAAGATTGGATGTTCTTCCTTCATTTTCCAAGAGGACTAATGCCATCATTGGGTATGTCTTGACTCCCAAATGAATTGGTTTTATTTATTTATTTAGCTATTTTAAAATTTTATTTTTAGACCCTTAACTTCTGTGTATTGGCTCCTAGATGGAAGACTGGTAAGGGTGAGCAATGGGGGTCAAGTGACTTGCCCAGGGTCACACAGCTGGGAAGTGTCTGAGGCCGGGTTTGAACCTAGGACCTCCCATCTCTAGGCCTGACTCTCAATCCACTGAGCTGACTAGCTGCCCCCAAATGAATTGGATTTAATTAAAGCAGAGTTACACAGAGCTGTCGGGCTCATTCTCTCTTCCAGAGTCCTTGAAGTTCAATGGCAAGACAGAAGTCAAGATGACTGGTGATGGTGCAGTGGATGATGATCTTGGTGTCTCTGATGTCTGACCAAGCTCTAAGGCAGTGATTCCCAAACTTTTTTGGTCTACCGCCCCCTTTCCATAAAAAATAATACTTAGCACCCCTGGAAATTAATTTTTAAAAAATTTTAATAACAATTAATAGGAAAGATAAATGCACTTGTGGCCATCACCATCCCCCTGGATCGCTGCAGCACCCACCAGGGGGTGGTAGCGCCCACTTTGGGAATCACTGCTCTAAGGGCTCCATGGCACCTACTTCTGCCACAGGGGAGAGTTGGGCAAAAGTTGGACACCAAAGGTGGATGATCAACCTTGAAAAGGGCTCAGCAAAGGTGCTAGACCTCCCTGAACACCCCATACACCTTCTAATCCATAGTAGGAATTATATAAATGTTAGCTAGAGTCCTTCCTCATCTTCACATTCATTCCTACCAAATAGTAACTTGTAAGAAAGGGGAGATCCTGCCCCTTTCCCCCATTAGAGCTATTGCCGAGCAAAGCTTTGGATATGGATTTATTGAATAAGGAGAGTCAGAAGAGGGAAGAGACAATGAGAACTCCAGTATTTCTAAGTTGACAGACTAGAAGAATGATGGGAAATTAGGAAAGGGGATGAGTTTTGGGGAAGAGATAAATATTTCATTCTCTTTGGACCTGCTTATGTCCAGATGCCTATGAGACATCTGGTTTGAAATGCTCTCTCTGGGACTTCTCAGGGGAGTCGAGGAGGCTGCCTCTTCCCTACCCTGGCAGGGAGGAGGTGCTGCTAGCACCTGGCTAAGTCCTGAAGAGAATTTACTTGAGGGAGAGATGAACTTCTTTACTAGGTCTAAGAGACAGCTTAGAGGAAGTAGAGGTAAGACAGAAGAGAAGCCCTCCAGGAAAAGGTCACTGGACTAGAACAGGAGAGAGATGAATGGGGAATTCCACACCTTGTAGGTATTTCCTGCATTTTCTGTGAAAAAGATGAAGCAGGCAGGAGTAACTTGTGGAGAGGCAAAGCCTCCGAAGTCAGTGTGGAATCATTTCACTGTGGCCAAATTGAGGGGAGAGAGAACATTGTTTTGTTTGGTTTAAAAAAATTGCTTTTAATATCATTACCTTGTCTTAGATTCATTACTGTATATTGGTTCCAAGATGGAAGAGAGGTGTGAAATTACTCTAAAAACTATGATCCCCAGTAAAGCTATGATTCCAGCAAGACTGTGATCCCCAGCAAAACTATGGTTCAAAATATAATATTTGAAATTATTACATATTAATTTTAATTTTATAGTGGTAAGAGCTAGCCAAATGGGGGGCAAGTGACTTTCCCAGGGTCACACAACTAAGAAGTGTCTGAAACCAAATTTGAACCCTGGACTTGCCATCTCTAGGCCTGGTTCTCTATCCACCAAGCCACCTTCCTGCTCCCTTATTCAGTTTTTATTCTGACCTCCTCCTTCCTCCTCCTTACCTCCTTATATATAGTAGGCATTCAAAGCTTTGTTGATCAAATGAATGAGTGAATGAATAAATAAACAAGGCTTTACTGACACAGTAGACATAGAAGAAATAGCAAGAATTGTAGACAAATCATTGGTTCTTTTGTGCCTCAGTTTCCTCATCTGGAAAAAAGAAGGATTTGGGTTAGATAACCTCAGTGTTAGTAACAGTATCTTCATTTAGACTAACTTATTTTTCATTTTTAAAAGAAATCCATACCTTCCTTCTTAGCATCAGTTCTGTGTTTTGTTTCCAAGGCAGGAGAGTGGTAAGGGCTAGATAATGGGGGTTAAGGGACTTGCCCAGGGTCACACAGCTAGGAAGTGTCTGAGGCCACATGCAAACCCAGGACTTAGTTTGTCTCTAGTCCTGGCTCTCAATTCACTGAGCCATGTAGGTGGCCATTAGTCTAGTTTTTCTTTAAAAGATATTGAAATGATGTTTAAGACTTAACTGACTCAGGAGACTATAGCTAAGGCCTTTAATATAGATTCATTGTGACATACCTTTTAAAAAAAAAATCAGCACAGAATTTCCTCTCCTCTCTCAGGTTTCTGACCAGTGGACCAGAATAGCCAACAGAAAGACAAGAAAGATATCCCCAACTGGATCAATGCTGTGTCCTTGCTGAATAGCCTTTTCCTGCTCAGGCTTGTTGACTGTTAGATCATTTAGGAATGTCTCATCTCATTTGAGGCAGCTTGGTGGTATGAAGACCCCCTTATGCCACCAGGAAGTAGGAGAAGCTCTCTCCCTTGCCTTCTTCCTTTCCCCAGGCTTCTTGATTGCATGTAGAACTTAGATTAAATGGGAATCAACAGTGGCATTATTTCTTTATTGCTTTGTTGTTTTTTTTTAACTGTTGCCTTCTGTCTTAGAATCAATACTATGTTCCAAGGCAGATGAGCAATGAGAGCTAGGCAGTGGGAGTTAAATGACTTGCCCAGGGTCATACAGCTAAGAAGTGTCTGAAGTCATATTTGAACCTAGGACCTCTTGTCTCTAGGCTTGGCTCTCAATCCACTGAATCACTTAGCTGCCCCCAATTTGCATTATTTTTTATTTTTTAAAAAACCCTCACCTTCCATCTTAGAATCAATACTGGGTATTGGTTCTAAGGCAGAAAAATGCTAAGGGCTAGGCAATGGGGGTTCAGTGACTTGCCCAGGGTCACACAGCTAGGAAGTGTCAGAGGCCAGATTTGATCTCCCATCTCTGGGCCTGGCTCTCAATCCACTAAGCCACCCAGCTGCACCCTGGCATTATTTTTTAATGAGATGGAGGACTGACAACCATGTCTTTCCATCTGCCTTGCTGCTGCTCCCTCTGAAAGTCTTCCAAGCTTCATTTACCATCTGCTTTGCTTTTCTATGTCACGCAATTCCTCAAAATTGTGCTTGGTTCTACTCATGTCACCCAAGGACCTTTGTGCCTTGCATTAGACCCATCAGTTACCCTTTAATAGAACTTTGGAGTTGGTTCCATCTTCCCCACACCTGAATATTATTTTACAAATTATATCTCCCAATGAAAGTGAGTTCTTTCTTCTTCTATTTGTATCTCCAGAACTTAAAACAATGCTTGGCGCACATGAAGTGTTTAGTAAATGTTTCCCCAACCATTCATTTCTTTCTGATTCAAACTAAAAACTAAAAGCACCAGCCCTCAAGGTCCCTACCATCTCTGAAGCAAGTCCTCCAAGTCAGAGAAGCTGGAGGTGTTTGTTGTAAAGACCCAAAAGGAGAAGACTGCAGAGATCTGTTCTGTTTCTGGTCTAATCTGTATTGCAGAGAGATGAAAGAAGACCTTTCCCATAGAATTACTTAGTCATTGTACATTGACTTGATAATATGGCCTGCCTGGACTTGCTCTGATATTTTAATGTGGTTATTGATAGGACTTTAGCTGAAAGTCACAAGAAAGTTAACGAAGCGATGGCCAAAAAGTTATAGGAAGGGAACAAAAAACTGAATCTTATACTTGAAGAATGATATTTCAGATTCCCCCCCAACATTAAAAGCCACTAGCCTTTATAAAGGAGTAATTCTCTCTCTCTCTCTCTCCCTCCCTCTTTCCCCCCCCTCTGTCTCTCTGTCTCTTTTCCTCTCTCTCTCCCTTCCTTCCTCTCTCTCCCTTTCCCTCTCTCTTTTTCTCTCTCTG